>NC_048238.1:97479522-97524736 GCF_002007445.2 Ailuropoda melanoleuca | reverse complement strand
TGGACAGCTACATGCAAAAGAATAAAACTTGACCACTCTCTCACACCATACACAAAGATAAACTCCAAATGCATGAAAGACCTTGATGTGAGAGAGGAATCCATCAAAATTCTAGAGAACATAGGCAACAACCTCTATGGCATCGGCCAGAGCAACCTTTTTCATGACACATCTCCAAAGGCAAGAGAAACAAAAGATAAAATGAACATATGGGACTTCATCAGGATAAAAAGCTTCTGCACAGCCAAGGAAACAGTCAAAAAACTAAGAGGCAGCCCACAGAATGGGAGAATATATTTGCNCACGGAATGGGAGAATATATTTGCAAAGGACACCACAGATAAAGGACTGGTATCCAAGATCTACAAAGAACTTCTCAAACTCAATACACGAGAAACAAATAAACAAATCATAAAATGGGCAGAAGATATGAACAGACACTTTTCCAATGAAGACATACAAATGGCTAACAGACACATGAAAAAATGTTCAAAATCATTAGCCATCAGGGAAATTCAAATCAAAACCACACTGAGATACCACCTTACGCCAGTTAGAATGGCAAAAATAGACAAGGCAAGAAACAACAATTGTTGGAGAGGATGTGGAGAAAGGGGATCCCTCCTACATTGTTAGTGGGAATGCAACTTGGTACAGCCACTCTGGAAAACAGTGTGGAGGTCCCTTAAAGAGTTAAAAATTGAGCTACCCCATGACCCAGCCATCGCACTACTGGGGTTTTACCCCAAAGATACAGACGTAGTGAAGAGAAGGGCCATATGCACCCCAATGTTCATAGCAGCATTGTCCACAATAGCTAAATCATGGAAGGTGCCGAGATGCCCCTCAACAGATGACTGGATTAAGAAGCTGTCGTCCATATATACAATGGAATATTACTCAGCTATAAGAAAGAACGAATTCTCAACATTTGCTGCAACATGGACGGCACTGGAGGAGATAATGCTAAGTGAAATAAGTCAAGAAGAGAAAGACAATTTTCATATGATTTCTCTCATCTATGGAACATAAGAACTAGGATGATCGGTAGGGGAAGAAAGGGATAAAGAAAGGGAGGGTAATCAGAGGGGGGAATGAAACATGAGAGACTATGTACTATGAGAAACAAACTGAGGACTTCACAGGAGAGGGGGGTGGGGGAATGGGATAAACTGGTGATGGATGGTAAGGAGGGCACATATTGCATGGTACACTGGGTGTTATACGCAACTAATGGAGCATCGAACTTTACATCGGAATCCGGGGATGTACTGTATGGTGACTAACATAATATAATAAAAAATCATTTTAAAAAATGTCATTTATTATGAATTCAGCTGGCATCTTGAATGAGTTGAAACTTTCTATCAAAGGAAATGCAATTCTAAAAAATTATCTATCATGAGTTCCTCTACCATAGACCCTCATCTCAGTGTTCATTTATTCCCCAAAAAATAAAAAGACATGATAATTTATGTGATACTCCGGAGAAAACAAGAGGGAATCATAAGAAAAAGTAGAAACAATGGGAGAAAGACCCATATACATATTCCCCACTTTCTGAAGTCACAACCTAAGGTTGGTCTCAGTTAAAAAGAGGAATAGTGCTGGGGCGCCTGGGGGACTCAGTCGGTTATGTGTCCGACTCTTGGTTTCAGCTCAAGTAGTGATCTCAGGGTCATGGGATTGAGTCCCGTTCCGGGCTTCACACTCGATGCAGAGTCTCCTTGAGATTCTCTGCCTCTCCCTCTCCCCCTTCCCCCACTTGTACTCTATGTCTCTCTCTTTCTCAAATAAATAAATAAATAAAACCTTTAAAATAAGATGAGGACTAGTCCTATGTTTATTAAAGAAATGAAAACCCTCCTCAGACAAAACACTCCAGGCCCAGGTGACTTCATTAGTACAGTCTTCCTAGCCCTTAAGGGAGAAAAAATACCAGTCCTTGAGAAAACAGAAAAAGAGAAAAATTCTTCCCCATTCATGTCATCAAACCAGCATTATCTTGTTATAGACGCTTGACAAGGACATTAAAACAATGACAAAAAAACCCACAAGCCAATATCACTCATGAAAACAGACACACAAATCAAACACAAAATATCAGTAAACTAAATCCAGTGACACACACAAGGGATGGTGTATCATGACCAAGTGGGATTTGTTCTAGCCATGCAAGACTGGTTTAATAGTCAATCAATGAAAACAGCACAGTGACAGATTAAAGGAGAATAAATTAAATACATGATCATCTCAATTGATGTAGAAAAAGCATCTGATAATATTCAATGCCTGTTCATGATAAAAACTCTCAGCAGACTAGAAATAGAAGGGGATATCCCTAACTTGACAAAGGCTATCTCAAAAACCTACAGCTACCATCATACTTAATGGTGAAATATTGAAAATTTTCCTCCTGAGGTCAGGAATAAGACAAAAATGTCCACTATCATCACTTATATTCAACACTGTACTGGAGAGGTCCAGCCAGTGTAATAAGACATAAAAAAAATGTAAGGTGTTAGAAAAGAAAAAAGGACATTATTTTTCACTTGATTTTATGAACAGTAAATAAAAAAGAATCTATAAACTATTTGCTAATAAGTGAACTTAACAAGACTGCTGGATACAAGGTCAATATATAAAAACCCCATTGTAGATCTATATATTAAGAGCAAACGAGTAGAAAATAAAATAAGTACCTTCTGCAATAGCACCAAATACTTAGGGATAATAAATGTAATAAAAGATGTGTAAGACTGGTCACTGAAAATTATAAAACATTAATGAGAGAAGTTAAAGAGGATCTAAGGAAATAGAAGGATATACTGTGTTCCTAGATTGGAAGACTCAATATTGTTAAGATGTCAGTTCACTCCAGATTCATCTATTGATTTAATACCAACTCAAGAGAATTACCAGCAGGTTTTTTTGGTGAGTGGGTGAGTGAGTGAGTGAGTGTGAGTGTGTGTGTGTGTGTGTGTGTGTATGGAAAGTGGCAAGCTGTTTCTAAAATTTAGATGAAAATGCAATAAACCTAAAATAGCCAAGGCAATACTAAGGAATAATAAACCTGTAGAACTTCCCCTACTGGATCGCCAGATTTATTACAAAGCACAATCATTAAGAGTGTGGTACTGATGTGAAAAAAAAAAAGACAAAGAGAAAAGAAAGTCCAAAAACAGACCTCCACTCATATGGCCAAGTAAGTGATTTACAACAAAGGCCCCACTGCAATTCAGTGGGTTAAGGATGGCATTTTCAATGAACAGTTCTGGGTTAATTGCATACTCATATGGGAAAAAAAGCAGGTCTTGACCCATACCTAACACCATACACAAAAATTAATTTGTGGTGCATAGAAAACTTAAATGTAATAGCTAAGACAATCACACTTTTAGAAGAAAACATAGGATCTTGGGATATAAAAGATTTATCAAGACACAAAAGCGTCAAAAGAGTAATAAAGTAAACCTCATTAAGATGAAGAATTTCTGTTCATTACAAGACAGGATTAAGAAAATGAAAAGGTGAGCTACAGACTGGGGGAAGATATTCATAGTACACATAACCAATGGAGAACCCAATTCAGAACACAGAAAGAACTACAAGTCAATAAGAAAAAGATAAGACAAATCAATTAAATAATGGGCAAAAGAACTAAATAGACACACTTCATAAAAAATGAAGCCAAATAGCCAATAAACATACAAAGGGATGCTCGACCTCACTGGCAACCAGAGAAATACAAATTACACCACATGCGGTATCACTATGCACCCATGGAAATGGCTAAAATTTAAAAGGCTGATTAAATATCATTTCGGTGGAGAGCTAGAATAAGTGGGACTCCTTTAAGCTGCTGGTGGGAATGTAAACTGGTTATGACCACTCTGGAAAACTGGTTGATAATATCTATGAAAGCTGAACAATACGCTTGCCCTAAACTTTTCTCCTAGGTATATACCCGAGAGAAACGAGTGCTGATGGTCACCAAGAGATGCACATGTGGACGTTTAACTGTTCATAATGGCCAAAGGCTGGAAACAACCCAAATGTTTATCAATAGAGGAATGGCTGGAGAAAAACAAATGAACGAACAAATAAACCTGTAGTATAGTCACATTATGGAGCACCACACAGCAATGAAAAAGAATGAATTACTGGTACAGACAACAATATGGATAAATTACATGTTGCTAAGTGAAAAAAGCAAGACATAAAATAATACATAATACATGATTCCATTTACACAAACATCAAAACCAGGTAAAACTAATCGATGTTCCTAGAAATCAGAATAGTGGTTGCCCTTTGCAGAGAGGAGGGGCAGGGAAGGCACTACTGACTGTAAGGGAACACAGGGCAGCTTCAGGGATGCTGGAAATGTTCTATGTATCTTTACTCGGGTAGCAAGCACACAGGTATACACACAGATCGCAAGCTTAAGACTTGGGTATATTCTTTCAGTTATATCTCATCTGTAACAATCTGGCTACAAAAAGGACCTGAAATCAAGAATGATGAAAGATTAATTCTACTAGGGCACTAGGTATTAAAATTACTGGGTCTTGGGGTACCTGGGTGGCTCAGTTGGTTAAGCGTCTGACTCTTGGTTTCAGTTCAGGTCATGATCTCAGGGTCGTGAGATCAAGTCCTAAGTCAGGCTCTGTGCTGGGCGTGGAGCCTGCTTAAGATTCTTTCTCTCCCTCTCCCCCTGCCCCTCCCTGCCCCAGCTCTCTCTCTCTCAAAAAAAAAAAATTACTGGGTCTTAGTCTGGTAGTACTTAATAGGGTAGTACTAAGTCAAATCTTGGTGTTTACTTCTGTAAAAATATACAGAAAAATAAGCTATTATTCTGCTCTTTCTCTACATCAGGATTATTTAGTTATTTTGTACATATCTTACGCAGAAAATGTACAAAACATTTTATGCAGGAAACATTAAACACTTTTTGTTAAATCAGAGGGAAGAAAAGGCCCCAAGAGATATGGGAGTGGCTTATACCCAAATGCTGATAATGGAGCCAGAAGTAATGACATAATCATTAAACAATTTTAAAGAGCCAGGATCTCTCTCCCTACTGGGAGTCTTAATACCACAGATATGCTTGCATTCTTGTTTCCATACAGTAATTTAATTGGAGTACTTGCAAAAAGTGATTGTAAAAATCTAGCAGGGGCGCCTGGGTGGCACAGCGGTTGGGCGTCTGCCTTCGGCTCAGGGCGTGGTCCCGGCGTTGTGGGATCGAGCCCCACATCAGGCTCCTCCGCTGTGAGCCTGCTTCTTCCTCTCCCACTCCCCCTGCTTGTGTCCCCTCTCTCGCTGGCTGTCTCTATCTCTGTCAAATAAATAAATAAAATTAAAAAAAATTAAAAAAAAATCTAGCAAACGGAATTTAGTAAGTGGTAGCTTCTTTTTTTTTTTTAAAGATTTTTTAAAGAGTAAGTGGTAGCTTCTAATGATAAGTGCCAAGTGCATTTTTCTTAAATATACAAGGCTTTCATCAGAAAGTCAAAAGCAAAGGAAACATTTTTTACATGGTTGCTGCAAATTGGCTTTGCTGGAACACAAACCGGGGTTTGATTTATTTACTAATAAGCCTCAGCCTGAAAGAACTGCATGGTCCCTTTTCCCATTCAATTTTCAAACAAGAAATTAATTTTTTTTAAAAAAATTATTTATTCGACAGAGAGAGAGAGAGAGCACGAGACAGCACTCACACGCACAAGCTGGGGCAGAGGGAGAGGGAGAAGCAGGCTCCCCACTGAGCAGGGAGCCCAATGCGGGGCTCGATCCCAGGACCCTGAGACCATGACCTGAGTCGAAGGCAGATGCTTCACTGACTGAGCCACCCACATGCCCCCAAGAAACTGATTTTAATAAATAGTAAGGGATAAAATGTTTTCTGAAAGGCATGATTTAAACAGGTCATAGAACATAGCACAACGCAAAGTAGCGCTATGAAGAAGACAGTTACAACAGGAGAAGACACAGATTTGGTAAGCAATGAACTGGCACCCTGAGCAGACAGGCGAACCTTCCAGTCTCCTGATGGGTCAGGGAAAGCAGGCCCACCACTGGCTGTTGCGATATCTAACACAGCTCTGCTTGCATCTCATCCTCACACTTTTCCCTGCGGCAGCCTTTCCTCTTTCACGCTAGCAAGCGCACTGACAAGGACTGGCAAATACCTTTTGCAAGATTCGCTAAATTAAATAAAAGACAACTATTGCTCCAACAAATAGGCCAAGAGACGGAAGAAAGTCTACCATAAGGGCTCCTGAGGCACATCACACAGTCACCTTCTGCACTAACCACTCCCTGCTGGCTTCGTGGGTTTTCAGAGGAATGCACTTGTGTGGATTGCCTTCTCCATCCGCCACACCGAAGGGGAAAGGGAAGACCAAAGGTAGGTTTTGTATTCCATTTCAGGAAGGGAATAGTCAAAACAGCCATTCCATGACACTGTAACTGGCCATGGTCACACTACCATGTTTTCCTCTCAGTTAAGGATACTTATGGTCAAAGTTGTACCATATCCGGAAAAGCCAGGCACTCTCTGCTTTGGTGGTTCTTCTCTCGTTGTCAGGTATACCCTGCAAACAGATAATAAAGAACTCAATACATACACCGAGATCAAAAGCACATTTATTTAGAGTCATTTCTTTGTAGACTTGGAAATATAGCCTACTTCATACAAGATACCCTCTATCGTGGGTAACATTGGAAATTTAATAGCTTGTATATTGCAGCTTTGGAATACGAAATTGAAATGTTTTTCTCAACACCTCTATTACTCAGGCTGCCTGCTGATTTATGAGTCTACTGTCATTTAAAAAATCAATGTGGGATAATTCGCCCTTAAATCTGCAAGACTACACCCATGCATCTTAAGTAGAAAACATCACATCAACATGCCTATCTTTGGGAGTTGTTATGGGTCCCAAAAGTAACTGGTTTCTGCAAAGATGCTACTATGTTCTTAGAACACTAGCAAAATGAAAGGAAGCAGAAAAATTCCATGGTAAGCTTGACTGGCTAGAAGGGAAAACTAACATAGCAAGCAGGGCCTCTTCTAAAATAGCTTCCAAAAACAAACTGGGTCCTTATTTGTAATGTGGTACAGTCAGCAGTGGGGCAGTTAGGTGATCTGGTTTATCTCAGCTCTGACATGAACTAGTGGGACAAGTCCCTTCCCCTCTCTGAGCCTGGATTTCGTCATGTACACAGTGCGAGGGGGTCAAGAATCTCCAAGGCCCTTTCTAGCATGATGTTCCACAGTTCCAGGCTTTCTGAAGAACACAGAGTTTAGATTCTGGGTTTGGGTTCTTTCCTGTCCTTCCTGATCTTCAAGATAAATAAATATCTTCCTCTCAACATGTACCAAAACATACACAATGTAAGAATGTTTGAGAACACTGCATGGGCTTACGAGAGCTGAAAAACACCTGTACTTCCTTTCACACCGGCACGCAAAGCTTTGTGTGTGCCTGTGCTTTGAAGAGTGACGGATCTACAAATCTCACGATCCCCTCACCACATTAACACCTATACACCTAACCCTCACATGCTCCATACTTACTACCAAGTTCCTCTCTGCTTCCCAGCGGACACTCGAAATACTGACTACACGATATAACGAAGTGAGACACCCATAGGGTTTTGAGGGCAACGGAAAAATGGTATTTTTTTTCTGCATCTCACAGCTGGTACTCACCTACCTGGCTTTCTTTCTCCATTCCCATTTCTCCTCTGAGGTGACAGAGGTGACACAGCAGGTGGAGACTTATGTGGATCATGACCAAGCATTTGTCTGGGGAACTGTATGACACGTGATTCTTGTTTGGGCACGGGGGTGGAGGCCTTGAGGAACTACTGCCCCTTAGAAACTACCCCAGCAGCTCGGCATCATGCGGTTTTATCCAGCCTGGTTTGCACAAGTATTTCAAGCCCAAGCCCATGAAAGTATACTAGTCTGGTTCTGACCACAAAAGCAAGTACTTACTATACTACATACACTCATCACTCAACAGCTAACAAAATTAGCATTTAGGAAATGAATCTGAGAAATGTTTTTTTTTTTTTTGGAACCACACCCCGAAGACAAATAGACCACAGCTTGTTTCAGACAAGAAAAAGAATGTGTTTGGAAAGAGAGGCTTTCCATCTTTAAAAATATAATTTCTGTGATTTCCCATCTAATGTCTAGGATGGAGTCATGTATTCAGTGGTACTCGGAAACCTTTAAAAAGCAGATGGAAAACACCAGAAAAGGGTGGCCTGTCTGGAGAAGGCATCTACCAGGTTCAGGTTCAGAGGAACAAATGAGAAAAGGACACCTGGAATTAAGCAAGGAGACGTGGGCAAGGTAGAGGCATGGGGCAAGAAAGTATTCTCCTGAACAGCCAGGGGAGACTGGCTGAAGACTGCAAAGCTTCTAGGCGGTTCTCAAGGGCAGCTGCTGGTCATCCAATTTGAAAGTTACACAGGAAGAGCAGCTGGAGTGGGGCTGACATCAGAGACAAGGCTTCATGCGCAAACCAGAGTGGAAAAAGGATCTGTGTGCCAGAGCCGTCACTTGAAAACCCAGGAGCGCTTAAAGGACTGTTCCCCTCCATGGGCAAAGCCCGGGTTGGCCCATAGATAGGAGAGCTGTCACCCCTGATAACCATATGTTGTCTAAAATTTGTTTTTGTCTCTATCAAACACTGAGAAAAGCCAGGAATGATGTTAGTTAAAAGCTGGTACAAACAGGACAGGATCTAAATAATAGTGGCACGCAGCCTGTGGTAGACCATTTTCTTTCCGAATGGCTGCACGTTCGACGGCAATGCTAGAGACAACACAAACGCATATTTACCAAGTGTTCTTGGTCGGAATCAACACCAACCCTAAAGGAGAAACACAAAAGGCAAATGAGATCTTGAGGCCAAAATGAGGTCTATTCCCATCCGTGCCGTATCAGGCCACTACTTTCCCCAACACACGCAAGCTACGGAATGGTTAATCTTTCCTTGCCTCTCTCTGGTTGCTGAGGTAGATTTTTGGCTCCTGCCACTTTCCTTAGCAACAGCTTGGATCCTGAGGCAGGCAGGGTCTACTAATGATTCTCCTCCTGCAATCCCACTTACCAGTTTCAGAAAAATAACACTCTCTTCACCGAATGGCAGGGCACTAGAAGCAGAGGCAGGGGAAGCGGCGAGGCCCTGGTTGCTCAATCGGAACCACCGGGTAGTTCCAGACACAAGCCTGGCACCCGGAGCAGTTCCAGGAGGGAGCTGCATGTTTGCGGACCTCCCAGCTCTCATGGCAACGTTCTGTTATGATGACTGAAGAGAGGGCCCAGTTACAGGTTTTTTCACAGGCTACTGGACAGATATTAGCCTGGTTTCTTCATCAATACCTTTTATCTGCTTAAAATTCCTGCCTTCCGTATCCCAGAGAACAACTTCATTATAGGAAGCTCTCTTTGACTCTTCTGTCTCAACACCGGCACCCACCAACTCTCTACACTCCTTCTCTGAACTGTTTCTCACATCTTCTCTCCTTTCCATTCCAACAGCTCAAGCTCAGGCCTCGCTGTGACTCATGAGGTCTGTCGCAATCGGCTGTAAGGTTGTCTAGCTGCCAGGATGTCCCCTAGAGTTAGCTATGTCTAAAGCACGGAACTCACGGAGTCGTCCCTTGGCAAAATACCCCGAGAGTGGCTTATAACCCAGAGGGTCATGTCTAAAGCCCTTCGGGCGGCACTGAAGACTGTCTACGGACTAGCGACTCCTGTCACTCCAACCTACCTTGCCGCCCACATGTCCTCTCATTCTCTTCTACACGCCCCATGTCAGCCATCCCCGCCTACTCCTCTCCCCACCCCCGTCCTCTCCCAAACCTCCACGCCTTTGCCCTCTATCTGAAATGCACTGTCCCTCATGTTTTTCCTACTCTTCTGGCAAATTCCAAAGGATCCATTCTATGACCCTTAAAGGTAGAACCACTCTATGACCCCTGCAGGTGGAACCAGTCTTTCCTCTGTCCTTCTGTAGCATTTTCTAGATTCCTCTATCACAATACTTAGCACGGTAGAGTATAATTATTTACCTGTCAGTCTCCCCAAATAGACTGTGAGCTCCTTGAGGGTAAAGGCCATGTCCCAATTCATCTCTGTAGCCCCAGAGTCTAGCACAGTACCTGATACACAATAGGTGCTCAAATGTTTATTGATTAAGGTCACTACCACAGACAACACAGAAAAAAAAGCAGCGTGAGAAGCTGTAGCAGTAGCAGCCCAGAGTATGAATACAGCAAAGGGAGGAAAATGATGCAAGACCTCATCTGGAAGGCCAGTGACTCATGGTCAAGTACTTGAAAACAGATGGCCATGACCAGATTCATAATTCAAAGAAAGGCTCGTCCCGTCTTTGTTAAATGGCCAGAAGCTGTTTAATGCCTTCTTAGCCATATTAAACTCTAGACACATCTGTGCATCTAAAGTGACATCTAGTGGTCTTGGGGATAGCATGTTTGTAATACTCAGATGGACTGTGACTGGAAACCAGTTCCGTGTAATAAACATTTATAGAGCATTTATTATCTGCCAGGCACTGTGCTAGGCACAGGGCATAGACATGAATGAGACATGGCACCTGCCCTCAAGGAGCTCACAGACTAGTGGGGGGCACAGACAAAAATTGGGGTTCGTTGCAACTGGGGAGGACTGGGCTCCAGTCTGGCCTCAGCTCCTTGCTAGCTGGGTGAACTTAGGTTACGCAGCCCGACGAACCCCAATTTTATACCTGGAAAATGGGGACAATATCCACCACATAGAGTTGATGCAAGGATTAAATGAGAAAATGTACCTCAAGATTTTAAAAGTGTCTGATGCCTCATCTCACACTCACTCAACAGCAGCAGCTCTTCTGGCACTGCTATTATGACGAGGCTGGCTGAGATAAGTGCTGTAACAGGCAGGCCCACGTTAAGCAAAGGGAAGAGGGGGGTCCGACAGAACAGGGCAAAGGGAGGAGGCGTGTGAGCCGTGCTATTTCCTGGGGGGTGAAGGAGAAGTCCAGGCAGAGGAAACAGCATGAGCAAAGGCTTGGAGACTGAGAAGTGCCAACCCTGTGTGGGAAATGACAGGGAGCCAAGTGTGACTGTCACAAACTACGTGAAAGGACGCAGGAAGAGGGGGCCGGCTGGCTCTAGCTCACTGAGGATCCTTTGTCTGCACAACAGCTGGAGCGGTCCTTTCACACGGTCAAGCAGATCATGTCACTCCCTTGCTTTAAAGTCCTACAAGATTTCCAACCAGATTTTAAAATCCAAGCTCCTCACCCGTCCTACATGGCCAGATAGCAGGGCTCCCCAAACTACGGCCCACAGGCCACATCGGGTATGGCTCCTGTTTTGCTGGAACACAGCCATGCCAACTGATTTACGCTTTGTCTATGGCTGCTTTCACGCTAGAGTTGGGTAGTTGAGACAGAGACCATATGGCCGGCAAAGCCTAGAATATTTACTATCCGGCCCTTTAAAGGACACATTTGCCAACCCCTGCCCCTATAGGATCTTGCCCACCTCAGCTCCTACCTACCCTTCAATCACTATATTCCAGCTATGTGGGATTTTTTTCTGCTCGTTAAACAGGCAAAGTTTGCTTTTGCCTCAGGGTCTTTGCACTTCTTTTCTCTACTACCTGGACAATTCTTCTTCCTGCTCACTGTTTAACTCACACTCTCTTCATTCAGATAGCCTGAGCTCAAATGGAACCTCAGAGAGCCCTTACCTGACCTCCGTGTATAAAATTCACTCTATCCCCAGGCACTACCACAGTGCTGTTTGTCATCACAGCACTTAATATCTAAATTGTTTTCTTCATCTATTGGTTTACTAGCTTATTGTCTGTGTTCGCCCACTGAAGTGTAGACTTCATGAGACCAGGGACCTTTTCTATCTTACTGTGACTGCTGTAGCCGTCCAGAGCAGGGTCTTTCAACCTTTGCATTACTGATATTTTGGCCCAGAGGATTCTTTGTTGGGGGGGTGCTCTGGGCCCTACAGGGTGTTTAGAGGCATCCTTGGCCGCTGCCAACTAGATGCCAGGAGCAGCCTCCTCTCTTTGTGACAATCAAAAATGTCTCCAGACATTGCCAAATTGTACCCCTCCGCTGAGAACCAATAAGTTAGAGCCTAAAACAGTGCCTGGCACGTGGCTGGCGATCAATTGGTATTAATCAAATGAATGAATAAAAGGCACAATTGGAAATGCTGTGCTAAGAGCTCTACAGACATGAGCTCGCTGAGTCCTTACAGCAACTCTCAAGGAGGCAGGTACTATCACACACGTTACAAATGAGGAACCTGAGGCGTAAAAAGAGTCAAGCACTTGCCCAAGACCACAGAATTGGAGAATGAAGGAGCGAGAACTCAAAGTCAAATCTCAGTCTGCCTGAATCTTAAACTTGAAGGACTTCTCAGCATTTTCAAAATTGTACTAGACAAATCTGGGGGGAGGGAAAGGAAACTTAAAATCCAGCCTCAGCTCACACAGAAGCCAAAAACCCCCGCAAACCACCACAGTAAGAACTAACCAAAGACTGCAAGGCAATGCATACGATTAAGTGCCAAACTGTGCTCCAGGACAGGCAAGATGGGGCCAAAGGGCCTGCAAATCTGGTGAGGTGGATTCAACTCTAGGCAGGGGTTTTTTGGGGGGGCGGTAGGCATGGGTGTTTGTGTGGAGGGCCATCAGGAAAGAGAACTGAGTCCGCAAAAAAGCTGAGAATCTACTGAAGAGCATTACTTTTCATAAATTATCTTATATTTAATTTTGCTCTTCTCAGTAGAATAAGGAAGACTCTTCATTTACAAGCTCTTAAGGCAAGAAAGGAATTTAATCCTGTCAAAAGTTAACACCCTCATTTCTTGAGGCAGCAGTCTATGAGAAATGAGGTGCGACTGGAGCGCCTCTGTCTGCTACTTAATTCTCTGTATGACCTTGAACAACTTAGAAACTTTCAGAGCCACTATTTCCTCACTTGTAAAATGGAGCTATTGTGATTAGATAAATACATGAAATGTACTTAGCACAATGCCCAGCACATAGTAGGTGCTCAACAAATGCCAGGTCCTCCCTGAAGTAATGATCAGGATTAGAAGAACATTATTTTCAATTATACACAATAATAGCACAGCAATGGTAAGAAAGGAGTTTGAAAAGTAAAAAGAAATAAAGACAATAATAACAACATTCAAAGTGTGATTTAGGGCCGGCTGATCTCTAGAATGTTTAAGAGAAAGGCATAATAGGATGGAAAAAATGGGTAACAGATTCTATAATGTGAAATACTGTTTTCTCTAATGAACCCTATACATTCTAGAGGCTCAGCAGAAGGTCTATGAAGTTTCAGTCAACCACAGAACTAAAATCTACAAAAGCTTTAGCAACACAGGCTGCTGTATCCATGGAAACAATGCAGAACTCCTGAGAGACAGGGAGCTTTCCAACTGAATACATTAACTAGTATACATTTAACACCAAGATCTTGCAATCTTGGCCTTGGATTGTCAGGTTAGAAACAGTGCTGATCATAAAGTTGAGAAAGAAGGATAACGTCTAGTACTGATTAGGGTTGGGATAAATTGGACTGTCTCATATGCTGTAGATGAGAAGAAACATTTTCGATCTGATCGGGTGATATGGATCAAAAGCCTTAAATATATGCATACCCTTTGACCAAGCAATGCCACTCCTAGGAATGGATTCTAAGGAAATAAACAAGTGCACAGTGGTGTGTGCATTTGTGAATTTTCACGCTGTTAATGGCAACACTTAATAGCAAAATCCTCAAATGGTAATGGTAACAGAAAAATCCTAGAAACAATGCAAAAGTCCAAAGATAGGGATTTGGTTAAATAAATTATGATGCATGCAGCCATGAAGTTCTGATATAAATATATTTCCTAACATAAATGTCCATGCTATACTACATTTACAAATCGCTTTACAAGAATACCTGCAGTGTTGCCCCTTTTTGTTAAAAATACATATAACGCATAGCCAGAGATCTGGAAGGACATCCCTCAAGGTGTAAACAATGGTTTTTCACTTGCACACTTCCCATTTTCTCTGTACTACAGGTTACATGATTTTTAAAAGCAAAAAATAAAACATTATACATTCATCAAAGCTTCAACTTTTCTCATAATTGAAAGAAAAAAAACCCCTAAATTAGAATTTATTATTAAAATGAGGTCCCCAGGCACTACCTACCTTATATGCAAGCACGAGAGCATGGCAGTGGTGCCACCACCAAATACCCACACGGTAAAAAACACAATCAGAAGCGTGGTGCTGAACATCATTTGCCGCGCGTAAGTGGCAGTATCCCGAATGGCCAAGGCAAATGCCATCGCGCCACGGAGGCCTGCAAGGGAACGAAAGACGCAGTTCTTCAATAACTCACTACTGACTCAAGCTTCAGAAACTCAGAGAAATAAGGCACATTCTAAGAACTTAGAAGCATGTGAACAAATACGGAATATATATTAATGCACAGAAGTATATACAAATATGGAGAATTAGTGGGGGGATCCTGACATGCACTGACCTTTTCACAATATTTTAAAATTTTATTTTTTCAACTTACACCCAGTAATAGCCACTCTTTTTTGGTGTATAGTCCCATGAGTTTTGACACAGCACAGAGGTATGTGCCCACTAGGGCAACCAAGACACAGAACAGCGTCACCACCCCCGCCAACCCCCTCACCAAACTCCTTGGTGCTACATCTTTCTAGCCCAACCCCTCTGTCACCCTGCCAAACCCCTGAGCGGGTCTCCACCACTGCGCTTTTGTCTTTTTGAGAACGTAACCCTTTAAGACTGGCTTATTCACTCAGCGCAATGCCTCTGAGGCGCAGCCATGCTGTTGTGCGTACCCCAGTTTGGCATTTTAGTGCTAAGTGCCCACGGCCTCATGGACATCCTAGTTTGCCTATTTGTTCACCCACTGGGCTGTTTCCAGGTTTTGGCCATTACAACTACAACTACCATCAACACTCACATACAGGTTTCTGTGCGAAAATACATGAATCTTTATCTTCTCTACTACATGTGATTTTTTTCTGAACCAGGAATTTGAAACCACAAAAAAATTCTCACAGAAGGGAACAGGACACTCTAAAGAGAATTTTCTATTGGAGGCTGCAACTTCAATGTTTAAGGGAGCCTTGTATTACTAGCACATCATTTCTGTTTAAAATCAAGCTAGTACATGTGTTGTGAGTGGTTTCCTAGAGTGGGCCAAGAGAGGAAAAGTTACAACTTACCAGCAAACATCATCATGTGCTGAAAATTTGATCCAATCTTACTTCTTCTACCCAAATTAAGTAAAAGGGACAAGGGGTAAATATTAGCAGCTCTTCCCAAGAAAATAGCAATCTAAAATTAAGAGGTTAAGGCTAATTTTGTTTTACTATTAATATTATCTAGACTACACACTCAAGATGGTGAAAGAGTATCTTCAGGAGCTCCATCTCTGGGGCACCTGGGTGGCTCAGTCCATTAAGCATTTCTCAATTTTTGGCCCAGGTCACGATCTCTGGGTCATGAGACTGAGTCCCATGCTTGTCCCTCCCCCCAACCCCGTGCGTGAGCTCTCTCTCTCAAATAAATAAAAAAAATTAAAAAAAAAGTTCAGTCTCTAACAGTCTTTTGCTTCTGCTAACAGAGCGCTGTCTAGTGGAAGTTTCTGCAATGACAAAAACGTTCCATATCTGCACTGTCCAACACGGTAAGTGACTGAAATGTGGCTAGTGTGATGAGGAACTAAACTTTCAATTTCATTTCATTTAAATTAACTTAAATTTAAATAATTACATATGGTTAACTGGTACCAAATTGGACAGTACAGCTCTAGCATACAGGAAATACATTAGATGAATAGAAACATGTTTAAAAGCCGATCTTCTTTGGTACAACTGTAAGATCATTCATATAATAGGTTAAGTCATTTTAATTTAAGTCAGTATTGGTGGGAGAGAGAGCAATACTGGCTAAACTTGCCCTTGCTTCCTCAGAACAAAGAGAAGGACAGCTGTAACCCCTCCTAGCACTGAAATTCCTACTAGCCCAGCTGTGTTCCTCCAAGTCTATACTTCCACCCTGCTTCAAATGGAAGTCTTAATGGGAATTCAGACTGGTTTTTAACTAGAAACCAATCCTCGTGTCTTTTTGCCCACTTTGCTGTGTATAGAGACTCCTGCTTCGCAATTACAATTTTTATTTCAGTTGTCATAATACAGTCTCTACCCCATTTTCTAAAAGGTTTAAAAAGTAACATTTAAGATGAAAAACAAAACAAGGTAGGGGGAGCTGGGGGAGGAGAAAAAACAAACTAGGTAGATAGTGTTGACCTGAGTAACTTTGGAAGTGGACAGAGTCGGTAAGACTAAAGGCACAAGGAACTGCACATAAGCATCATGGGCTCGTTGGTCAAGTGGTTTCCCATGGGAGTACTGGTTAACGATTCTGATGCTCCCATGTAGGCTGGGGTGGAACAATTAAGAGAATAGGATGGTGGACGGTGGGAGCCAAGTTTCTCACTACTGGATTGGGAGTTCACAGGTCATCAAGAGGAGGAGGCCAGGATGATGCGTGTGGTAATGGATTAGAGTTAGAGACATCAGTATGAACTTATGCTCAGCTTAACAGAGATACAGATGACTACATATACATGTATAGGTGTATGTACGTACAGGAGCTAGTATATATATACATATTTCTTCCCTGTGCCAGCTGGGAGTGCCTAAAAGCCAGGACATCCCAATAACATCGAACACACTTACAGCCCAGATCTTGGTTTCTAATTCCGTTCCCCAATAAAAGGAACCTGGGATCCTCGAAAAAATGGCTGATTTGAGGTTGAAGCAGAAAACACAAGATGAACATGAAGCATCTTCCCTAGAAAGT
The DNA here is from genome assembly GCF_002007445.2 of Ailuropoda melanoleuca. Lineage (NCBI taxonomy): Eukaryota > Metazoa > Chordata > Mammalia > Carnivora > Ursidae > Ailuropoda > Ailuropoda melanoleuca. The sequence continues at coordinate 97,507,767 of NC_048238.1, read as the reverse complement.
AAGGAAGTGCTCAAATAAAAAATTCAAACCACACAATGATGGGGGTGTGCTAAAGGGACAAAGTACCCACTGAAAGAGCTCCTGAGGGCCAAAGCTGGAACAGTCTGGGCAATAAGATTTTAAAAAATAGTATTATAACCCAGAGTATAAAATAAATTATCGGTGAGTCCATACTGATATAAATGACAATCAAACAATAAATGGAGGAGAATGGATAAATCCCCCATGCAAAAAATTCCAAATAATTCTATAGATACTCTGTCCTTGAGAAGGTGGAACCTAACTCCCTGCTGCGTACGGTGACTTCCTTCCAAGTGGTACAATATAGAAAGGGGAAAAAATGAGTGACTTTACAGTGGTGCAACCTGACAAACACTATCTCAGTCAAGTGATTAAGGCTGGTATCAATATTATTCATATGCTAATAAGCATGACCCCTTGATTTAATGTGATGGGAACAGCCCCTTACTTTTGTGTCTTCCTCCCCAGTGCTGCACACATCAGGAATTCTAGCTGTGACACGTTCTGCAAAGTACCTGACCAGCAGCCCCTCAAAACTATCAAGCGTCGGGGCGCCTGGGTGGGACAGCGGTCAAGTGTCTGCCTTCGGCTCAGGGCGTGATCCCGGCGTTATGGGATCGAGCCCCGCATCAGGCTCCTCTGCTATGAGCCTGCTTCTTCCTCTCCCACTCCCCCTGCTTGTGTTCCCTCTCTTGCTGTCTGTCTCTATCTCCGTCAAATAAATAAAATCTTTAAAAAAATAAAAAAAAAAAACCTATCAAGGGTCATCAAAAAGAAGTCTGTGAAACTGTCACAGTCACCCAGAACCAAAGGAAGCATGACGACTAAATGAAATGTGGCACCCTGGATGCGATTTTAGACTACAAAAAGGCCATTAGGGAAAAACTCTGAGAATCTGCATAAAGTATGAGCTCCAGGTGATGATAGTATGTCAATACTGGTTCATTAATTGTGGCAAGTGTACCACGCTAGTGTGAGATGTTAATGACAGGGGAACCTGGGTGTGGGGTATAGGAGAACTTTCTGTATTATTTTCATCATTTTTCTGTAAATCTAAAACTACTCTAGAATGCAAAGGTTATTAAAAATAGTGATTCCCTAAAAAAGTAAGAAAGAAAATAACAACAAAACACAGGGGCCAATGTGGCAGTGACTGCTAGTTATACCCCCAATATCTATCCTTCCCTTCCTCTCTAGTAGTAGACCCTCCTTGCTTTCACCTCCAGTTTTCATCTGCATACACAGGCACCTAGATAAAGAACAGAGTCCCCAGCTTCTCTTGCAGGTACGTGTAACCCAGTGGATGTAAGGTAGAAGTGATGTGTGCCTATTCTGGGTCATGTTCTTAAAGGGAATTACCAGACACAGGGGTGAGCCACGCTGGCCCCTAAGAATAAGGGCAAGTCCTGAAGGATGGCTGCAAGAAGGCTGCTTGGGTCCCTGATGACGCTGTGGAGCAGAGCTGCCACACTAGTTCAGACTTTGACATGAGAAAGAAACTTCAGTCTTGTTTAAACCTTGGTTAATTGGGGTCATTGTTACATAATGTCACGCCCATATCCTAAGTAATACAGCCAGCAAGAGGACAACTCTCTCCTGGCAAGAGTCAATTTTCATGGTAGGCTTTTGCATTGAGGAATCTGAATTCCTCACAGACTCAGAAATGTATAGAGAATATTTAGCCTCGTTTCTGGATAAGTAGGGTAGATCAAGCCAGTTGACTGCTCAAAAGTTTCTCAAAGACTAGCAGGATATGAAGGGACTGATCTCATGGGAGTCTTCCAGCTACGGTGCTTCTCTTATTAATAGGGTTTTCTCTTTTTTGCCTGAAGTTCATTCCCAGAAGACTAAAACATGACAGAATGGCATTTCAGTAATACCTCACTTTCTAATAGAGATCCTATATAGAGTTTTAACTTCAAAAATATTTCCGGTAATCTCTTTGGCAGAAACTTCATTCTGAAGTAGTTTTTTAAAATATTTCTTTTGGAAACCACTAATTCAAATATCCCCCTCTCTAACCACACTCCCTGCTTCTGTGTTTCATGTTTATCTATCCCCCTTGGATGGCTCCCCCACCGTCACCTCCCTGGGACCTCTCATCCAAAGAGCCCTCAACTCTTCCCTCAAACAACCAGTCTCCCTCTTCACTTCCTTTCTCAGCCACATCTTAGTAACACTCTTCCCAGTACCCTCGACTCATTTGCCCCTCTCTGGGTTTTCACTGCACTCACTCGACTCAACCCCAAACCTCGAAGGACCCATCTCTCTCTCTCTTCTCCACGCTTCTAGTCAAGTACTCCTGGACAAAGTAGTACAACAGGGCAGACTGAGTCTATAGTTAGTGCCTATTCCACAAACTAAAATGCGTCCTTTATACTCTTTGGCAATCCTACTGCCTTTCTTTGGTCAACTCACTTACTCACTCACCCACAGTCTCTACATCTATTTCCAAACCTTCTCTTCAAAATCCTATCGCCTGTGGAAGCCAGTCTCCAAGACAGTCCCCAGTGATCCTTGCCTTCTAGTATTCACACCTTCATGTAGTCCCTGCTCACGCTGTACCAGGGGCCATCAGGGTGACCAATACAGTGTGGTGGAAGGGATGACGGTCACTTCCGAGATTAGGTTATAAAAGGCACTTCAACTTCCATCTTTGTGCTCACTCAGCTCGCTCCCTCTGGGGGAAGTTATGCTGTGAGCTGCCCCGTGGAGAGGTCCCCTGGAGAAAGGCCTCTGGTGAAGGGCAATGTGAGTGAGTCTGGGGAGGATCCTCCAAGCCTCGGTCAAGTCTTGAGAGAGTACAGCCCTAGTCCAGAGCCTGACCGCAACCTCAGGAGAGATCTTTGTGCCAGAACCCACCTAAACTGTTCCTGGACTCCTGACCCTCAGAAACTACGTTAAGTAATACCTGTTTGTTGTTTTAAGCTGCTACATTTTAGGATACTTTGTTATACAATAGATAACTGATAGGCCACCTGCTCCTCCCTCCTCTCAGCAGACGCTCTCACCTCCTACTTTACAGATAAAAATAGAAGCCATCAGACAGGAACTCCATCTCACAGGTGTGTACCTGCATCTTTACATTCCCTGTCCATGCCTGGAACAATGGTGGAGCTGTGCCTCCTCCCTCTGGAGGCCAACCCCTCCCCACAGGTTAGAGTCCATTTTCTCCTGTCTTCTCCCGAGGCTGGCACTACTGAGCACTCTCTTTCATGTGCTCAGCTTCTCCATTTTGACTGGTTTTTACAGCCAGAGACAGAGAGAGAGGAAAGCAGCCTCCTTCAGCTTTTCACCATCCTGCCACTACTGCCCTGTGGTGCAGACTGCAAATTCTTTGCCAGGATCTGCTCTCTCTCTTCTCTTCAGTGACAGAGGACAGTTTCATTTTGGGGGACTGCTGGAATGGTTGGAGACCTTTTTTTGTCATCTCAACCTGCGTTATTTGTGCAATAAACAAAAATGAAAAGAGAACAGAAGAAGTATAATAGGAAAAAGAGTTGCAATCCTTCTTTGTTTTACTCAGGGAAAAATTTTATATATTTAAATGTATTCTTATCAATCACCTCTCCAGAAAACACCTGCGAATCTCAACTGAAAAGTTTTCAAAATAGAACACATAATAAAGGATACAAATGCGCCTACTACAAATGTTGGGTTAAAGACATGGTTCTGGAAGGTAAACAGTGTCAGTCCCATGTAGGAGAAGATGAAATTCTCTGCCAAGAAATTGAGAAGCTCAAACAACTGAAACAAAATTTTAAAAGGTTAGTCCAGTAAATACATAAGTTACATAATTTGAAAACACGAGTATCACTAAGATAATGAGGCAGACACTTCACATATGTAAAGCTCATGTTTATCCCCAAAATAGGTGCTTTAGAGGGGAGCAAATGTAGAGATGACATTTCTAGTCCCACAGATAAAGCCAGAAACGTTGCCCCCGCACATCCCCCATCACTTCCTTTGTCAATCCCCATGTTCAGATGTTGTCCTCCTCCTCCTCCTCCAAACCCTGTCAAGTTTTCTTCGGGGATGTACCTTGTCCCTGCCACTGCCTGAGTCTAAAGCTTTCCTCACACCCGACCCCTAATACTGCAAAGGGCCTGTTATTAACTGTACCCCTGCTGCCCCCATCCTACACCCTCACCCAGTGAGTCTCTCTGGATATGGCAGTTTGAAGACACCTCCCTCTTCCAGGCTGGAAGATCCAGTTCAAATTCTATCCTCTTGGCATCGAATGCCTCATGACAACTTTCGTATCACCTCCTTGTCGTGTGATTTCACTTTTTACGTGGGTCCTAGGCCCTGTCTAGGGAGCAGGGGCTTGCTTATGCTCCTCCCCTCCCCTGTTGCCTGCGTGCCCCGCCCACTCACACCACTGCCCATTCACACCACTGCAAGTATTACTGACACAGCAGGGATCGAGACCTGTGACTTGACTTGCCGAATGAATGAATCTCAGGCCCTCTGTAATCCAGCATCCCTGTCTGTCGTAGTTACCTACCACTGCTCTTGCACATGAGCCCTCTGCCCCACTAAACAGGGTAGCGGGTAAGTAACAACATGTGCCCAGGGGTCAAAATGCCTTGGCTTGAAGCCTGCTTTTTTTACTTGCTGGCTGTGTAGCTTTGGGCAAGTTAAACTTTCTAAACCGGGCTTGCCTCATTCTTGAAAAATGGGAATTAAAAATGGAAATGAGTAAGCATATATTTAATTTACTTTAAATGACTTAATACACTATTATCATACTTATTTAATGATAATAGCTAAACTTTATCTGTCTTTACTATGAGCCTGATACCATGCTAAGGACTTTACAAACATTATCTTGTTTTAATCTCACAACTTCATGAGGTAGGTACTATCATTATCCTCGTTTTGAAGATGACAACACTGAAGCACAGAGAAGTTATGTAACTTGCCCCTGGTCACACAGCCAGCAAGCAGCGGAACCAGGATTTGGAACAACAGACTCTTTGCTTTAATCCACAACACCAAGGGTTGGCAAACTTTTCCTGTGAAGGATCAGAGAGAGAGTAAATATTTGAGGATCTGTGGGCCACATGTTCCCTGTCACAGTCACTCAATTCTACCAACACAGCACAAAAACAGCTACAGACTACATGTTAAAAACTGGGTGTGGCAGCGTGCCAATAAAACTAATGGAGACTGAAGTCTGAATTTCATATAATTTCCGCGTGTCACAAAATCTTCTTTTGTTTCCAACCATTTAGAAATGTCAACATCAACCTCCGCTCACAGACCTTACAGGAAGGTCTGGCCATCATCTGCCAACCCCTGCACCACACTTTGCGGCTTTCCATTCGCTAACGCTAGGTACCTTTTTGTTCCTGCCTTTACCAGTACTGTTTCCCCTATGGCTTCTTTTCTTATCCTTTTTCTATGTTTTTCTGAATCCTTCCAATCTTTCTAGGTATACCATTTCTTCAATGATAGTTTTCCAGCCTCCTCAAGCCTCAAACCATTTCCCAGCTTCTCTGACCTCTTGTATGACATATCATTTGAAACACAGTCTAGAAGTTCCATTAGTCTGTTTTTTTTTTTAACGTTATACAGGCTTCACATCACCAACAAGACTGAAAACTCCTACCTTGTTGTTGTTGTTTTTTTTTTAATTCCCCACTCCATTGTCTAGAAAAATACCAAACACCTCAGCTGATTTTCTTCTCCACACTTTTTGCAGTAAAAAAATTTGTAAAAGGGATTTGTAGCCTCAGTATATATGCTCAGGGGAAGAAAAGTCTAATCTTGTTTGAGGAGTTCGGAAAAAGCATAGGTCATATACTACATTTGTGGCTCCAGAAGAAAGCAGAAAAGTATAATGACATTTGCTCCTGCTTTATCAGGAGTCCTTTCCAGGCTAATCTCACTGTGTTCTAGTCATTTGGCAAAACTGAAAGCATCTAATCATAATCAAGTATGCATTTGTTCCTATTTCAGACATTATATATTGTTCGTTCATTTGTCCCAAACACCTCATGAGACTAGGAAATGCTATGCCTATGTCCCTCATAATTCCCTTCAGGAATCCTGCACACCTGATCGTTCGGCACCATATGAAACCCAACCACTCGTGTAGCTGGCATTCCTGGAAACTGAGCAGCTGCAAAGTGCCCGAAGGAAGTCGATCTTCTCTGTGTCACCCAGCAGTAGAGCCAGTCATATCAGAAATCAATCTTGTGTCTATTACCCAGTGATCCTTCTATTCAGACCTGAGTGAACTTCCAAAGCACTCCTCTTAAAAGCAATTCGATCAGGAAAACAAGGAAGGGAAGCCAATTGATCACTGAAGCCCCAATAATAATGGCCCCTAGCTATTCTGCTGAACTATCTCTACCCTAAAAGCTGCCACCCTTCCACCTGCCAATCCCATCTATCTCTGGAGTCAAAGGAAGAGGAGCTGAAATGAGTAGACATCATTTGGAACCAACTAACGATGATTTTTCAGTAAAGAAAGACTTTGGTTTTACTGCTAAGGAGGAAACGATTATTCACAAACTTACAAGCTTCTCTTACCTGTTTAGTTCTATGCTGAGACTCTGTGGACAGATTATTGTATGTATAATGGGCCTGTGTGATGCCGCAAAACAACACTGCAACCACACCTATAAAGACAACAAGTTCCAAGTTCACATCAAAGGAGACTTCCCAACTTTTGTACCGAGGCCTGTATTTTATAGATCATATGCTTAGTGTTGAAATTTCCAGTTGTGACTTACTTTGTTAAGAGGAACACTTTCATTAAAAATCTTTTTTATATTCTAAAGTGACAGCACGAATCCTAATGCTAACAAGTATGTTCAAATGCTAGAGGAGGATGTACCCACGTGTCGAAACAGTGACTGGCAAAGTCACTCCCTGTGAAGGCTTACAATCAGAAGGAGAAAGGACCCTACCTGTGAAGCCCCATGCTTCAGCCAAGAGGAAGGTACTCCAGGACATCAGGAAGAACAAGCCTGTCTCCAACAGCTGGAACTCCCGTAATTTGGTGAACTTTGTCACGTGAGACTGTCAAGGTTGGTAACAAGATCTTGTAATATGCAAGTAAGACTACAAAAAATAACAGTCGAGGCAAGGCAACCATGAAAGGGCAAGAACAGTTCTCCAATCTAACACAAATCACAGAATAAGGAGGCGCCAAAGAGAAGGACCTCTTAAAATGAGCATTGTACCGAGGAGTCAGCAGTCTTTGCTTCCATGAGGAAGTCACACAGCTCTGTCAATCCAATTGTTTTATGGGTATCACATGCCTTGCTGGAAACCACATCATAAAGGACAGTCAGAGATGCGGGCAGCAGATCACACACAACAGGCCACCTCTGACTATTACTCTGCAACCCAAAGCAAGACAGCTTCCCTAATTATAGCAATTTATATTCACCAAGAACATGGCATTTCCACGAGATTTCGTGTTTACCTGATCCCCTTGCACCTCCGTGATGTAGAGCATTCCACCATGAAGAAACCATGGCACGTCACTCACTCACACAAATCTAGAAAGTATTTGTTAGTCGACTGGGGAAGAGCCCGTGCAGACCTGTGACAAATCTCAGGCTGGAATCTACACCTGCTTGAACAAATGTGTACCACAGCAGAAAGAGGAACAAGACAGACTGCCTCCCCTCAAGGAGATTGTAATGGGACAGCAATACGATTTGTCCTGGCTCCTCCTTCAGAACTTTTTACCGTCTCTTTGTGCCTCCGTTCACCTGTAAAAAGCCGTAAGATAAGTCTCTTCCAGCACAAGGCTGAAGGAGAGCAAACTGACAGATCCTTGAAAAAAGTATTTGTTGTTTTATTTTCTTTAAAGATCTTACTTTTAAGTAATCTCTACACCCAACATGGGGCTCGAACTCTCAATCCCGAGGTCAAGAGTCACACGCTCTGCTGACTGAGCCAGGCAGGTGCCCTCAAAAGCATTTGTTTTGTATGAAAATATCTTAGAAGTTTTAGAGCTGGCAGCTCTTGAGAGATCATCTAGTCCCACTCATCTTCCCTGCTGCCCCTACCTGCCACCTTCCTACATTGAGGGCCCACAGGTGAAGTGTCAGTGCTCCTGTACCAGAAGCTCCAGGAAGGGAGAGGCCATGTCTGTCTCGTCCATCTCTGACGCCCAGAGCATAGCATCTGGCATGCAGCAGGCAATCAAGAAGCGTTTTCCAAATGAGCACAAGAACGACTTGCCCAACATTTCTAATAGCAAACTAGTGGCGGTGCCAAGGACTCTAGAACAGAAGGTTAAAACCGTGAGAGCTGAGAGGAGCTCCCATCTGTCCAAACCCAGGAAGCCGATTTTGTGCAACTGACATCACGGTCATACATTTCCTATTTGTCCCACCCAACAAAGAGCAAATGAACAGCAGGGCAGAATACCCAGAGGCTCACTGGAATATATTTACCTTTATAACAATTTAGTCTACAACCTTAAAATTCACTCCCAGAGGGTCACTGTGTCTAATTAGACTTTTGTAGTGAAAGTTGCAGAGCATGCAGCCTAATGCAAAACAAGGAAATTCCTTTATTTATTTATTGGTAATGATGATTACATAATGTTTTCAAACCAAGTCCTTGGTTATAAGGTTAATAATTATAACACAATGGGGGTGCCTGGGTGGCTCACTCGGTTAAGCATCTGACCCTTGGTTTCAGCTCAGGTCATGATCTCATGGGTCCTGGGATCGAGCCCCACGTTGGGCTCCCCACTCAGTGGGGAGTTTGCTTGAAGACTCTCTCCCTCTGCCCTTCCCCCCACTCTCACTCTCTCTCCCTCTGAAATAAATAAATAGGGGCGCCTGGGTGGCTCAGTAGTGAAGCATCTGCCTTCGGCTCAGGTCATAATCTCAGGGCCCTGGGATGGAGCTCTGCGTCAGGCTCCCTGCTGAGTGGGGAGTCTGCTTCTCCCTCTCCCTCTGCCTGCCACTCCCCTCTGCTCATGCCCTCTCTTTCATACTGTCTCTCTCTCAAATGAATAAATAAAAATCTTTAAAAAAATAATTGTAACACAAAGGCAATTATGGAACAGGAGAGACCATGGAATATAGTATTCAACCACTTTTTAGGTTAACAAGGAAAGATTAACAAAAGGATATTAAAGCTGTCACCACACCAGTAGCGGCGCCCATTGCGAAAGATCCACTGAAGATCCCAAGGAAAATCCCAATAGACTTGAACATGGCTGTGACATCAAAGGTGTGGCTGTTGTCTCCAGCTGGCTGGTATGCCACTATTGAGCTACAAAAGAGAGATTTGTTTTTACTTCCAGAAGCAACTTTTACTTTAAAAACTATCTAAAAATAATAAAATAAATAAATACATTCTCTAGTGTAGTAGAGCTTGAAAGATGAAATCGGGAGGGCGAGGGGAGAGCGAGGACAAAAACTTTTGATTTGAACTGCCAAAATAAGGACAAAAGGTTACCAAAACACCCTGTGGTGGATCCAGCTAGCAAGAAAATTCAGCTTTTACTTTAAATGACAATTTTAGGAGATAGAATGTTTTAAGGTCTTCTATGTGAAGCTGTACCAAGCCTTTTTCTCCAGCGTCAAGATACTGCAGTCCTATTCTTTTATGACTCCGTTCAAGACTTCCTCACACTGAGTGCCTACAAGCCCTAACATACTCATGTGAACAAACTAATGAAAAATTCCACTTGTTTTCAGCAGAGGCATAAGAATATAAAGAATACTGCTCAATATTCAACCTGGTCACATTTTGTTTTTCCTATGGGAAAAAAAAAAAGATGACTAAAGTATCCTTTCAACTTTTAGAATACCAGAATGGGCCCCATGCCTAACATCTATTCACTCACTGAAATAGACTTTTATAGGGAAAAAGGCTTGAAAGTCCATCCAAGGAATTAGAATCCACTTAGCTTACCCAGCTGGATCCCTACCTCAAACTTTTGAAACAAAGTCACTCTGCAAGAGGCCAAGACACGCAATTACAGGAGACACTCTCCATCTTGAACTCACAAGTCCAAACCTGGTCTAAAAATGCTTCTTTTTAAAACGGTCACCATGGGAAATAGAAATGGCTGAGAAAATCACTGTTGCCAGCAGGTGTCTGGCGAGAGTACCTACCATTAGTAACTCAGTTCTCGTCTCAGTTAATTGATGTACCAGTGTTTTTATAAAAAGTCAGGACTCAAAGACATCACACAAGTCGTGTCAAAGAGAAGGAGAAAAAAACACATTCCCAGGAATATACTGAATTCTCCCTGTGGTTACTGCAATGTTTTTTAAGGTTCAAGGCCGAAAAATGGACTTGCTATACCATGTACACCAAGTTCTTTTCATACCTCCACAGTTAAGTTAAAAAAATATTATTTTAAAAATATGAAATGGCCTCTAATGTCATGCTATCTTATCTATACCTAAAGGGTCCCACCACCATAAATGGCTCTTAACGTTTCAAAATGGTCCAAATGGATATAACCATTTGTTAAACCATTTCCCTACTGTTAGACATGTAAAAGTTGCTTCTAATATTTTTGTTACTATAATAAACACGTGAAAGAGCGTATTTGCACTTTTCCCAAATTTTGGACTATTTCCCTATGCTATATTCCTGGAAGCTGGGTATTACTATACCTGTGGCTCCTTTTACATGCAACTGCTTTCAAATAGACCTATTTTACATTTTTGGAGGGAAACAGGGCTGTATCTCTCAATTTTTTACTGATCATAACCATTGACCTAGAAATTCGACTTCTAAAAAACATCCTACAGAAAAGCTCACAAGGATTCAGAGAGATTTACACATCAATATGTTCACTGCAGTGCCATTCACAATAAAACAGTATTAGAAAACATCAATCAGTAAGGATAGGAGAGGTAAATTTGTGGCGTACCATATAATGGGATAATAGAAGTATTAACACAGTAAAATGTCAAAGTGAGAAAATCTAGTTACAGAAGAGTATGTTTAGTACTATGCCTTTTTTGTTTAAAAGTTATTAATATGGGGGTGGGGAGCTGGAGTAACTGGGTGATGGACATTAAGGGGGGCACTTGATGGAATGAGCACTGGTGTTATATGCAACTGATGAATCACTGAACTCTACTTCTAAAACTAATAATACATATATGTTAATTAGCTGAATTTAAATAAAAAAATTAAAAATTAAATAAAAATTATTAAAATATTTATATGTATGTTAATATCCTAATGGGAAAGCCTAGATGAAAACCTTAATAGTGGTTATTTGAGAGCTGAAATTTCAGGAATCTTCTACTTTCTAAGTCAAATACTTTGAGATTATTACAAACATGTATTAATTTTATTATCATAAATAACGACAAAAGGTATAATACAAAAGAGTACATGATACCAATTGCAATGTTAAGAACAATGTACAAGTGATCTTGGTTAAAACACCTGCGTGTCTCAGTCCCGGCACTACTGGTATTTGGGGTCAGATAATTATTTGGTGGGTAGTGGGTGCTGTTCTGTGTACTGATGGATCTTGAGCAGCGCCTCTGGCCTTCACCCACTGGATGGTATGGAGTAAAGGCAACTGTCTATGGGGCTAGATACTTGCTTAGTAGGAGTGGGTTGGCAGGATTGAGTCCCTCAGAGGTTCAGACTCATTCTTTTGCCTGCAAACACCTTCTAATAACATGTATAGTAACTTCTGTAAGTAGGTTAAAGTATTGCTCATTTCGATAATTGTCTTAACACCTCTAAAAATTAACGAACATTTCTGCAATGCTTATGTTAAATATGAGAAATACAAATTAAACTACAATGAGATATTGCTCAATCATCAAACTGGCAAAAATGTAAAAGTCCGACAAATATTCTGTTGGGGAAGCTATGAGGAAACAGGCATTCCTATAATTCAGTGGTTAAAGTGCAAAAAGGCATAATCTCTTTGACAGGCAATGTAGCAATGTCTACCAAATTACAAATGTATTTACCCTTTAACATACTAATCTCACTTCTGGAAAATTGTCCTACTAATATACCTATGCATGTATAAAACAGGTGAGTTCAAGGTTAATCACTGCAGCACTGTTTGGGATAGCAAAGGACTGAAAACTCTTTTACGTTTCCAGCAATAGGAGACTGATTAAATCAACTTTAACAGTTCATAGTACAGCACATAGGATACTCCATAGCTGCAAACAAAGAATAAAACTCTCTGCTTCAATATGGAAAGATCTCCAGGATATAGTTGTGTGAGAGAAAGCTAGACGTGGAATGTATTTAGCATGCTACTTTTAAAATAAGAAATAAGAGGCAAATGAGAATATTTACTCATATGTGTGGTTGCATTTGGATAAAGAAATATGAGGATACACAAGAAACTAGTCAAAATGGTTACATGTAAGAGGCTGGGAGGACAGGTGGATGAGAATAGAAGTAAGAACGTGACTTTTCTATGTTACCTCTCTATACATTATTGATTTTTGAACCATGTAAATATATTAGCTGTTCCAAAAATTTAATTAAAAAAGAAAATGTTCACGTTATAATGTTAAAACAGAATAAAAAAATATATACACACCACAATCACAACTGTGTAAAAACAGCATGCATAGAAAACAAGAATAAAAGGCAGTGCCCTCGAATCTTTAGAGTAACTGTCTTTAGGAGTGAGAAGGATATACCATTTTTTCTTCCCCGCATTTTCCATGTTGTCTGTAAGTTTGTACCTCTTTAGGAGGAAAAAAACAATGCTTCAGTCTTTCAAACAAATGCATTCGTAATGCACTTCAATCAATAAGCGACTTTTGGTTCCTAGTACCCCAACATTCAAAATACAGAAGATAACAAGGAAAAAAAAAAAACCACTTACGAAGACAGCACTATGGCAACAGCATCGTTGAGGACACTCTCCCCAAAAAGAAGTGCATAGAGTTCAACATCCACTTGAAGCTCATGGAATATGGCAAGGACAGTCACTATCAAGTAGAAAGAGTCAGAGGAGTATTTAAACATTACAAATGTAACACAGTCCCCTTCATAGACGATTATGATGGCTACTTAGAAATTCATCTCTTCCTCTTAGGATCTGATCCCAACAAACATTTCTCTTACCATATTAAAGATTCAGTATGTTCCTGTCGATACTTCTCTTTTCCCTAATTGTGTACCTGCAATATTTCCTTTATCTTACAAACAGCTGAAATTAATGCTGGAGGACTGAGCTGACCTACACGTTTCACGCAAATGTCTTGCACATTGCTTTTCCATAAAGAATAGATACAGAACTTCTTACAGACCAGGTTATCATTAATCTGATGAAGAAGGGTATTACGAAAAGCATCTCTTGCTGCAAACTTCATTTTCTCCTTGGAGCCTTACAACTCATTTCTATTTGACTTGCAAATTTCAGGCACACTGGTTTAGTTTAGCAAAGACAGTAGGAAATGAAAGCACAAGTTTGGTTTTTGGCTGAGATAAAATTTATGACTAGAATCACAGCTACTATATTTAACTTAATAAGAAACCAACCACCAGGCTATTACAGCCTGATAAGACTTAAAACAAAACAAAACAAAACCCTTCATCTTCTAGGCAACAATTCCATGAGAATTCTTAGAAAATCGGATGAGACTGAAGTTGTAATGTAACTTTAACTGCGGAGTCACATACAGCTCACTCACTAAATAAACCCAAGCAGACATGAAAGATTATTATAACCAGAGATGGGAAAGCCCCTTCAAATGCCAACCAACAAAACAGGAAACTTGCATTTTAAAAGATGTAGTTTCTACTGCAAAGCACTTCATCTGGAATATACTGATACACAAGCTTACTGAGAAAAGGAGGACAAAAGCGGTGCTGAAGACTTTTGCAAAGAGAACCTATGGCTCACCCTTCTAGCAAGTAAACAATTGCAAAATAACAGAATTATTATAGGGGTAAATGCCTATATAACTCAGAAGAAATGTAACTGTCCAACTTAACATCAGTTTTGTGTGAGCCATTCAGGCAATACTTCTACCAACATGAAATCACAAGGTTAAAATGTACTGTATGGTGACTAACATAATATAATAAAAAATATTAAAAAAAAATAAAGTAACGTAGCCAGTCCAATTGACTTAGATTTCTCATAGATTTTGAAAAGTGGAGGACTTTGCTTCTAAGCAAAAGGACACAGAAAATGGAGACCACTGGCTCCTTGCAAAAACCATCTTATCTTCATACAGATAATGGGAGCAGCTCTAAACAGTAAGGGGGCAGTCTTGATGGTCTTGAAGGAAGCAATTTGATTTTCAGTTTTAAAAATACTGAGCTATACAAATGCCCCTGTAAAATGCCCTCTGAGCTTTATAAAATCATCTTGTATAGAGCAGAGAACATATTTTCCTACTTCCTATATGTAATGCCCTGTGTTACCAGAGTTAACACAGGAATTCAGAGATAACCTTAGGATCCTACCTTTAATTGTGCTGCATGACAATTAAAGAAGATGATTAACTTACAAGGGCAAAAAGTAAAACAGAACAAATCTCTGCCAAGGTCCTAAAGCCCAGAGAAAGAAACCCTGCATCCTTAGTTTAAAAACTCCAGTCTCCTTTCCCATCACTAGGTCTTCAGCCTGCATCTTCTCTAAGTTCCTACTGTGAATGTAGCTGTGAGGTTCACCAACACGGTACTAGGAAAACTACCACCTAACTCCACAGAATTGTATTCATTCTCCAGCTGTGCTCATATCAGTACTATTTTAGGGGTGCCTGGGTGGCTCAGTCGATTAAGCATCCAACTCTCAATTTTGGCTCAGGTCGTGGCCTCAGGGTTGTGAGATCAAGCCCCTCATGGGGCTCTGTGCTCAGTGCGGAGTCTGCTTGAGATTCTCTCTCTCTACCCCCTCCCCGATTGCTCACGTGTGCGGGATCTCTCTCTAAAGCATTTTTTAAAAAGATTTTATTTATTTATTTGAGAGAGTGAGAGAGAGACAGAGAGAGAGCACACAAGCAAGGGCAGAGGGAGAGGGAGATGCAGACTCCCTGGCTGAGAAGGGAGCCCGACAGGGGGCTTGATTCCAGGACCCTGGAATCATGACCTGAGCCGAAGGCAGACCGCTTAACCGACTGAGCCACCCAGGCGCCCCAGCTCTCTCTCTCTAAAATAAACAAATAAAACCGTAAAAAACTATTTCATCACCATAAAGCCGATTTTATAAAAACAATTCTTTAATGTATAGTAAGGCCCACCAATGATGCCAAATCACACTAATAGTAGCACAACTGCCTTCTAATGATCATCTAAAAACTGGTTTTCTTGTTCTTACATGTGGATAGCTGAATATAAACAGAAGATTTTCAGGAAACTGGTTTTCCAGAAGCATGAAAGGAAGTGTACCATTATTACCCATTTTAACTAATCTAGTTCATATTCTCCAAATACCCAATTACTAAAGATAGACACCAACCTGAATTTCTGAAGCAAAGGCCTTAGAGCTGTCGTCTAAACAGCATCAAGCTGAGGACCAGTAATGGGCAAATGTAATAAATAAAATGAAACAAAACAAAACAGAATGTGTTCTTAAGCCAAAAGGACCCATGAATTTTGCCTTTTCCTCTACAATTGGAAGTAATGTACTATGGGAATTTATGAATTCTACACCCAAAGGAAAGATTGCACACGTGTGCTTTTGCTAGCAAAACACGGTACCTTAAGTACTGAAGCTCCACCCTCCTGGGCACATACCTGGGTCGGTTGCAGATACAATGGCACCAAACAGCAGGCAGTCTGTAAAGTAAAAATCTCCCGCAAGCTGTCCAGTTACTTTCATCAGTGTGACACAGCCATACATTATTGACCTGGTCAATAAACACATTTCTACTTTAGGAAAAAAACAGCAACTGTTAAAGAAGTTAGAATATAGTAAGAATAAGATGGGTCTACTGTAGTACTTTGTGACTAATTCCAGATTTAACTCATGTCATTTAAATATGGTAATACCTTGGCCTTAAGGAGAATTCAAACAACTTATCATCAATGTGAATGCGTTTTACTGAAAAAGGTCCTTAGACACACTCAGGAATATAATACTGCATGAATCAAATATGCATTATTTAAAAATTATAATTTGAAGAATAAAAAGTGTTTTAACCTTCAAGTACTTACCCAATTACAAAACAAGAAATTGCTGTTCCAAGAAAAGCATACGCTAGGATAGACCCAAGGTTTCGAAAGAAATGTCTCTAACAAAAAAAAAAAAGAAAAGAAAAAAGTTATAGTGTGTTAGAATACTTACCGATTATTTGAAAAAGAAAAGGCTTTCTATTTGGTGCACTTTGCTAATATTAAATGCATTATTCATTAAAGGAAATAAGAGAAAGAAATTTTGTACAGGCATAAATTTCAGCAAGGAGAGGAGAAGGGAGGTAAAACTGAAAAGAACTGCCTGTTTCTGAAGTGGCAGACATGACAAAGTCCACGGAGTTTAAAGTTATTCCAAGTATACGAAATACACAAGCACTTACTCTTTTCAGACTATATCCTGCATAAAATATGATAGGAGGAAGTAATATGTTGAAAAATACTTCTGGATCAAAGGTAACCTGTAAAATAAAGAGTTCTTTTAGATGAATTCCCTTAGAAGACCTTGTATTACATTATCAAATTATGAAAAAGAAAAAAGATTGAATGTTAAACTGGTGAAAGGCAAGACTATTATTATGGTCACTGAAAAGTTTTTCATATAGGATAGCTGTTGTTCTATTTCTCAACCAAACGACAAGGAGACAGTGATGGAGCAATCAGTTAAGTCATATCTGTGGAAACGGTGGTAAAATACTATGACATTAAAAATCTTAAAAATGGGAAAAAGCATGAACATATCTTTGTTTTAAATACAAGAGACCCTCAAACTGGTAACAGAATTTGGGGGTACGCCATTATTGCTGGCAAGAAGAAACAGACTTCTTACACAGGTAATGCCTCTAAAGGTATACAGCATAATATTATGGTAAGAAATTTCTATATGACTAAGATTTCTAGTCCTGACAGCCTATTTCCTTTGATATCTATTCCCTCTAATAACACAGATGCCCCTTTCTGTTCATAAGGCTGCAGCAGGATCTGATATGAACACAAAGCGGCTACATACATACCCATGCTAAAATTTCGTTTCCTAGAACTTTCAAGGAACTGGAATTTTCCACAGGTGGAAAGAACTCTTGCTACAAAGTAAACTAAGCTCATATGAAATTGTAAAAAGCATTAAAGATGGCCAGAACCACAACCAAGCAGCTAGGGAAGCCAAGTCCTGCCCATGCAGGAGACAGAAGTGGAGGCACATGGCTGAGGGTGGGCGGCAAACAAGAGATGCGAGCAAAGAGGCCCTGAGAACCTTCATGGGGGACTATGGCAGGGACAGGAGAACGCAGCTCCAGGAACGTCTGGGTGCCAGTAAGACTGCGGCACAGCCTCCTACATAAAGCTTTACGCACAGCATGGTACAGTAACTGGTCCTCAGAATGAACCCCTGAAGTTGTGCCAGATTATGAATTAAGGAAAGATTAAATTGTCCTCCATATAGAATACAGTCAGAACAAGAAAGAAATAATAATATTCAAAAAAATATTAATGGAATATTTTAGGTATTATCCAATAAACTCAATGCACTGAAGTACCATAAAGCTCTAAGGACCATCTGCAAATTGGAAGAAATGCTTATAAATTCTGCTTAAGTCAATACTAGTCACCATTTATTATAATTATAAACATCACGGAATGAAACAAAAAGGATTATAGTACTTAGCCTCAATCAGAAAATGAAACATACAGATGTCTGTTTCCTTAGCATATTACACTTGTTAATTGAGATTTTTCTCCATTTTAAGAGACTGATTTTAAACATCATTAAAAATTCATTATTAATTCTTCTCCTGAATCGCTTTGCTGCTAGTTACACACTTTTTAAAAAATCCAAATATTCCCTTTAACGAAGAACTTACCTTTCTAAGCATTTCATTATCTTGAACGTTATTGAGTTCGTGTGAACTAATCTCTCCTTTAAGTGTATATTCATAAAATTTTCCACTAACATTTACCAATAAGGTAGTTGGGCTTGACTGCACTTCACAGCTCAGGGTCACATTATTTACATCACTTGGAACATGAATGCCGTATCGAAGCACAAGGCCCACCAAAAGACCTGGAAATAATAAAAGAACCATATAAGCTCTTCTTCTGGATGAAAACTACTTCTTTTGTACCCCACACACACCTTTGGATTGCTAACAGAAAAACTCTTATGAGAGTCCCCTGTGGTTCAGAACCAATTTCTTTTTTTTTTTTAAAGATTTTATTTATTTGACAGAGAGAGACAGCCAGCGAGAGAGGGAACACAAGCAGGGGGAGTGGGAGAGGAAGAAGCGGGCTCCTAGTGGAGAAGCCTGATGTGGGGCTCGATCCCAGAACGCCGGGATCACGCCCTGAGCTGAAGGCAGACGCTTAACGACTGCGCCACCCAGGCACCCCCAGAACCAATTTCTAGACCGAATGCAGTTACATTTTAAAGTATTATTAAATTTGCAAATCTAAGAGTCTAATATTCATATAATCCAGTGGGATGAGAAGGAAAAACATTCCCTAAGGTACAGCATATATCACTGCATTTCTAGATCAAGATATAAGTAGGTGATTAGGAATGTAACAAAATTAAAAAAATACCTTCAAATTATCTGTACACAAAATATGCTCCAAGGTGTCCCAACCTGGCCGTGTAATCATGTTAGAGATGTGTTTACCACCTCCACCTCCATCCATCAATTTATAAGACTGTTAAACACACAACACTTCCCAAATTATTCCTACAGCACCTGGCTGGCCAAATAATACACATTTAACAAACTGGAACATCAATAGCATTTGTAGATCGACTGAGTTCTTCTACCACTAAAAGGTCAGATTTTAATTTAAAAATATGTGCTTTGGGACACCTGGGTGGCTTAGTCAGTTGGGCACCTGCCTTCGGCTCAGGTCATGATTCCCGAATCCCCATCAGGCTCCTTGCTCAGTGGGGAGCCTGCTTCTCCCTCTCCCTGCTTGTGCTCTTTCTCTCTCTCTCTCTGGCAAGTAAATAAAATCTTAATATTAAAAATACATAGAAATAAATAAAAATAAAAATGTGCTTCAAAATCAAAACATGGAATAGAAGTCCTTAGTCCAGCACTATGACATCAATATATTGCTAGAATTGTACTTGGATCATCATATTGATATTCAAGTGTGCACAATGTTCTAGGTACTAACACCTATATTGATCAAATTGTTTGATAATGGCTTTATTGAGATGTAATTCACATATCATAAAGTTTATCCTTTTAAACCATACAATTCATTGGCTTTTAGTATATTCACAAAGTCATATATTGATCACCACTATCTAATTCCAAAACATTTTCATTGCTCCAAAAAGAAACCCCATACCTATTAGCAGTCACTTTCCACCGCCACCCCCAACTCCCAGCCTCTGGCAACCACTAATCCGTTTTCTCTATATATAGGTTTGCCTATTCTGGACATTTCATATAAACAGAATCCTACAATATGTGAATTTTCATGTCTGGCTTTTTTTCACTCAGAATCATGTTTTTAAGGTTTATCCCTGTTGTAGCATGTATTAGAACTCCATTCCTTTTCATTGGTCAAATAATATTCCATGGTATAGATATATCTCAACTGCAAACTGAACTCAAACTTCTGGAGCTTCCCTTAACTCCAAGATGTACAGTGTGCCACAATCAGTTACACTTTACCTCCCTGTTTCCTTTCACACTAACCCGCCAGTCACTCTTTTAATATCTGTGACTAGAGTACTATGCTGAGTAGGCCCTCAGGGCTCAGAGATGAAAACAAGGTCCCTCCTTCAAGCAGCTCTCAGCCCAGTTAGTGAAAACAGACTGAATAAACAATTACGGTATGATATATATGGATACAAGGTGTTATAAAAACAGAAAAGAGGTACCTAACCAAGCCAGGGGAAATGGGAGGGGGAAGTGGGACAGAAGGGAAGTCTTTCCACAGGTGTCACCTAACCAAGGAAACAAAGTGAAGGAAGAGGTTTTCCAGGTAGAAGGTACAGTAGGACACATCCGGTTGTGGAAGAGAGAACACAGCCCATTCAGGGAATCACATGTAGTGCAGTATGGCTGGGTTATAAAGTGACAGAGTTGAGTGTGGAAGATCGGCAGGAGCTGAGTCATAAAAGACCTTGCAAGTTGGGGAAGGGAGTTTAGACTTTATCTCGAAAGCAAAAGGAAGTCATAGAAGGGTTATAAATAAACAGGGGCTTGACATCAGATTTCTATTTTAGAAAGACTGGTTGCTCTAGACCACAGTGGTTTGAAGGGGCCAGATAGAAGGCCATTACAGTCCTTCAGGCACTAAGAGCTTAGGGCTTCATCTAAGAGGGCAGAGCAAGGGACGGAGAGAGATTTTTAGAAGGTATTATCTTTTAGAAGGAGGAAGGGAGACTGGGAGAAAGACTAAGAAGGGCCAAAATGACTTGTCAACTATGTGGGTAAGCTGGCCTGAGCAACCAGATAGGTAGCAGGCCATTCGGTGAGAAAGGGAACAGGTTCATGGGGGGAAACGTACAGTTCTGTTTCAGACCTGTTGAGTTTGATGTACCTGTGATAACATGCACAGCTGAGTGTGTGGGATCTGGAGCTCAAGGAAGTTGGGGGTCTCAAGTGGAGATGGCTGAAGTCAGGTGCCTTTGAGATTACCTGGGAAGCAAATAAAATGGGAAGAGGACTATGGATATACGCCCAGAATTTTATCCCAATATTTAAGAGCCAATGTGAAGGAGCTGGTAGAGGAGGAGAAGCTGATGAAGTAGAAGGAGGAAAAGTAACAGGAGTAGGAAGAGAAGAGGAGGAAGTGATGAAAACTAGCCAGTGCTGCAGCCAAGTCAAGAAGACGGGTGTTAAGAAGGGTCCATCAGGCTTGGGAACGAGGAGTTCACAGGTGACCTTGGTAAGGGCAGTCCCAGTGGAGCAGTGGGGGCAGAAGCCAGGCCAGAGCGGGAAGTGATAAATGCAGTAGAGGGGACAAATGTGGGAAGTGGGAAGGGTGCAGGGATGAGGGATTCTTCCAGGCAACTGACAATCACACGTTTTTTGAAGTGAGCAGCAATGAGTAACTGCTAAACAGTACGATGACCTCAACTTTTTAAAAAGTTTTTAACAAAGTTCCAGATTGAAAATAAATGAAAGAGAAAATATTTGCAAATCATATATCTACTATGGGACTAATATCCAAAATACATATATCTGATAAGGATACAAAATATCCAAAATACATAAGTCAACGGCAAAAAAAATATCTGATTAAAAAATGGCCAGGAGATCTGAATAGACATTTTTCCAAAGAAGACATAGAGATGGCCAATAGGTACATGAAAAGATGCTCAACATCATTAAACATCAGGGAAATACAAATTAAAACCATGATGAGATCACCTCACACCTGTCAGAATGGCTAAGATCAAAAAGACAAGAAATAACGAGGGCTGGCGAGGCTGTGGAGAAAAGGGAACCCTCGTGCACTGTTGGTGGGAATGCAAACTGGTGCAGTCATTATGAAAAACAATTTGGAGGTTCCTCAAAATTTAAAAAAAAAAACCTACCATATAATCTAGCAATTCCATTTTTGGGTATTTCTCTGAAGTAAACAAAAAACTAACTCAAAAAGATGTACCCGCATATTCATTGTAGCATCATCTACAATAGCCAAGACATGCAAACAACCTAGGTGTCCATCAATGGATGAATAAAGAAAATGTGGTGGATACACATAACGGAATATTATTCAGTCATAAAAAAGAATGAAATCTTGCCATTTGCAACAATATGGCGGGACCTGGAAGGCATTATGCTGAGGGAAATAAGTCAGAGAGAGAAAGACAAATACCATATGACCCCGCTTATGTGTGGAATCTAAATCAAAACAAAACACCAAGCTCATAGATACAGAGAACAAACTGGTCGTTGCCAGAGGCAGGGTATGGGAGGTGGAAGAAATTAGTGAAGAAGTATAAATTTATTTAAAATTTTTTTAAATGAAAGATACACTGGGAAAATATCTAATCTCTAAAAAAAATAAATAAAAAAGGGATGGTTGGGTATCAGCTGGGTTTGATAAACATAACCTGGGTGAGAAAAGGCTATAGACCCATGGTCACCCTGCCTATATGATATAGAAAGTGCTCTTTTCTCTACTGTCCTATAAAGACCTCCTAACTGAGAGGCTCAGTAAAAGTCGTTCCCCCTTATATTTATGTGCCAAAATCATAGCTAAGCTACTACAAATCATAATACAGCAGCACAAATTCTTTCCATGTCCTTAAGGCCGACTGTGTAAGAAATGGTATCTACCAGTTCTACCGCACTCCAACTCAATGCTGAAATGTCTCTTCGGGCCCTTGAGGAGGGCTCAGCACTCGGACAAATCTGAAACACACACTTGGGCAGTTAAAACTTCGGCAAGGAGAATAACTGGTTAGGTTGGAAAAAAATCGAGATCCTTTTATTACAGCATCAGACATCTGAAAAATTGGAATTTCTCTGAATAAAGTTGACAGTTCAAGTTAATTTGGGTTCTGTGAAAGGTCAAATCGTAATCATAGAGTTAAAGCAATTCTCAGTGAAGTACACAAAAAGAGTGCTTTGTTAAGGGGATAAGGCGGAAACTTCCAGCCTCCTACATAGACAGAGGCACAAAAAAATATTGCTATCACGAAATTTAAAATTACCACTAACAGGCAACAAAGAATACAACCTCAAAGAGATATCTTTCACAAAAGAGAGAGGTCCCGCCTCTCCTACACATTCCTGACGCTCTTGTGATGGACCCCCTCCCAGGGATAAAGAACTCAGTGTACCACCCAAGGGCTCACGTCAATGATTGGTTTACTAAGGGATTTCAGCCCATTCTCTCGGGCTATGACACTAAAAGCTTCTGATAATCAAAAATATGGAAGGAATATTGCTGGGATATCAAATGTGGTCAAAATTGATAAAATTTCTACAGATTAACAAGTGTATGTATGTACAGAGATTTATATACACGTGTGTGTGTGTGTGTGTGTGTGTGTATTATATAACATTTATCTACTTCTTGATGAATGTTGTTAGATTTTGTTTTAAAAGTTAATTCAACTTCAAGACAGCCAAAAAAGGCAAGGCCTTCGCCGACCTCTGGTTAGTTTTACATGTGTTTATTCATCTTTTTGTCTCCTAGCACATTCTCTACAGCAGCTCCTCCAACCTTTATCCTCCTTCTCAAATCTCCAATCTCACTGCCTCCTTTCTGGAGAAGCCACAGGCCATCTGATGTAAGCTGCCTCAATTCCAAGCCTCTCAGTGTCAACATTAGCTCATTTCTCTTTAGGCCCCCTCTGAGAAAGATCAACCTCTTTTCCAAGGGAATTCTTTCACTTTAACACCTGAACCAATCAATCCCCATCCTAATTCTTTCTGCATATATTATTTGATCCTCATAACCTTATGTAGTAGATACTATTATAAATCTCTCAGTCATTGTTTCTTCATCTATAAAATGGGGATAAATGACTTAGCCAACATTATTTGGCATTAAGTGATAAAACCAGCACTTAAGTCTGGTTTTCCTCCTTCCAAAGCCTCTCTAATGTTCTTCTTCTTCTTTTTTTTAAAGTAGGCTCCATGCTGGCATGGAGCCCAACGCGAGGCTTGAACTCATGACTCTGAGATCTAGACCTGAGCTGAGATCAGGACTCGGATGATTAACCAACTGAGCCTCCCAAGGCGCCCCAAGCCTCTCTAATTTTTTCTTTTTTTTAAATTTTATTTATTTATTTGAGAGAGAGAGAGAGAGTGAGCAAGAGAGAGAGAAGGAGCAGGGGGAGGGGGAGAGGGAGAGGGAAAAGCAGACTCCCCACTGAACAGGGAGCCTGATGTGGGACTCAATCTTGGGACTCCAGGATCCATGACCTGAGCTGAAGGCAGATGCTTAACCGACTGAGCCACCCAGGTGCCCCTCCAATTTTCTGATCATCTCCTTGCTCTCACATCACAATGAACTGCTCCAGTGGTTAAGGTGTCTACTTCCTCACAGCCTTCCCTCACAATCTACCTCCAAAACGCCTACAACCTAAGTATTAGCTCTCTACATATATGATCTCATGAAATTTAGTATAGCATGATATAGGAGCAAAAGCACAAGTTTGAAAGTCAGATAGATACATGAATTCCGGCTCCATCAAGTTCTAGTCTGTGATCGTAGGGTCGATAACCTCTCCTTGAACCTCAGTTTCCTTATATGTAGTGATGATAATACTAACTGTTTTATCTTTATAGTTACGTTTTATCTCTTCAATATAAGGCAATAAGGTTAGAGGCTAAGAGAATGGGGCTTCTGAGCCAGACTGACTAGGTGTGAATCCTGGCTCAATACTTATAAATTATGTGACTTCAGGCAGGTCATTTAACCTCTCTCTGCCCCCATTTCCTTATATGTAAAATGGGAGAGATAATAGTACCCATCTCACAGGGTTGTTAGGGGGTTTAATGAACACATTAGAATGCTCAATAAACATTACCTATTAAGGCACTAGATCGTAAGTGCTTTGTGGGCAGGGATGATGACTCATATCTGTATTTCCCATCATATCTCATAAGTCAAAGACACTTAATATTTATTGATGAATCACGTCAGTTAAGCGTAGGACTCTGGATGTTTTAAGTTTCAGGCAAAATGTTTCTTCCCTGTCCCTTGCATTCTATACCATCTGTAAACACACTACAGTGACTGATCACTTTTCAGACTTAATTAACTACCCTGACAATTTTTACTAATGGTGACTCAACTTTTAAGCTTCTTAAGCAAGCTAGCCCAGTGAACAGAACACTTTGGTGCTTTCACATTGTGTTTGTAACTGGAGCAATTAGGCTATATTACAATCTAGAAACTGACCACAATTTAACCTTTTCTTTTTTTACTCTTGATTATCAAAAAGATAAAGAAGAGGCTTATTTTAAATAGCATTTTTCCAGGATTTAGGTAGCTAAACCAACATCACAGAAATAAAATCATCGGTGGGCTGATTCTTGGAGGGTTGGATATTCCCAGAATAAGGAGCCTTTTCATGCAGAAGTCAAGCTGAAAAATAAAGGTCTTGAAATAATATATTAACGTAACAGCTATGATGGTGTAAGAGTCAAAGAAAAGGTAAATGGCAGACAGTAATTAGGATTAGAAAACATCGATTTCCATGGCACTGAAAATACTTTGACCCAATCCCATCCATTCTCAAACTGGACTTGGGAGTTAGTTAGGAGGCTGCTTATCCATAGCCCCCATTGCCATACCGAGAAAATGGAACAGGCTAAAGAATGCCAAGTCGTGGCAAATCAAGCCCAGATTTGACTCCCAGATAACACATCTGGGCTTGATTTGACTCCCAGATAACACCCTTCCACGTGATATTCCGCAAGAGATACACTTGTTTTTTCCTTCACAAAATACTAACACTAAGGTACTCCATTACCTTTTACTAACGGAAACGTCAGGAAATGCAGTCAGTAATCCCACTTTTCTATTTAGCTCAAGAGTTAGAGGAAGTTAATGACATCAACTACTAAGGAGCAAATATTTTCAGGGCAATTCTAAGTCCTTATTTAATATTTAAAAAAATACTGTGTTTGCCTCTTAACTTACAAAACTAAGGAATTAAAAGAACTGTTTCGAGCCTAACCTGAGAAAATGCAGTTATAACAGCAATAATAATAGTGTCACTGCTATCATTTATTGAACATTTACTTAGAGGTCAGGTACTAAGCTAAAAACATTTCTTCCTCACAATAACCCTCCTAGCATTTTCCCCAATTTACAGATGACATTGTAAGAGGGTAAGGGACTTGCCTAAGATCACACAGAACAATTAGCACAGTGGGACAGGAACCCTGTTCTGACTCTAAAGCAGGAGCTGGGAAACCATAGTGATGCTTTGTTTTTGCAAGGCCCGAGAGGTAAGAATAGTTTTTATGTTTTTTAGCTTTGTAAAAAGAAAAAAAAAGAAGAAAACGCAACAGAGACCTATATGACCCACAAAGTCAACAATATTTACTATCTGGCCCTTTACAGAAAAAATTTGCGGACCTCTGTTCTAAAGCCCTGCACCTTTAGCCACTACATCATACTCTCTCCACATGGAGGAAAGAGGCTTCTATAATCAGTTCCTATCTTAACACCATAATATTCATTTGGCATTTAACTGAATTTAAGATGCCATTATTTTCTTTATGTGACCTGTCTACCCAAGAAAGCTAAGTGCCTTGAAGGTGGGGATCTTCTGTTTGTTTTTATTTTCTGTGCCTAATACACAGTTGGCTGACTAGTAAATGTTTGGTCGGTATAGTAAATATAAATCATACGTTGCTAAAGAGAAATTATATAGAGATGTGTAGCTTAAGGGGTGCTGCAAGTAAAATGCAAAAAATATGAAGTATGAAAACCACTTAATAAATCTAAGAACTTAAGAATCCTAGGGAGCAGAGATACTTGCACACAGGCTTAGAATCCTATTACCTTACAGATGAAAAATAAGCCTGAGTTCATGCATTTTCCTGATGCACACAACTACCTTGCTTTGCCACCCCTGAGATGCACACAGGCACATTCCAGAAGTCTGTATTTACTGGAAAGGGCTGGGGAGGGCGGTCCTGGAGAAATGTCTCTTTTGTGCCAAGGCTGCTTCTACCTATTTGCAAGTCTGAGAAACAAAGCTCAACAAGCTCATCAGTTTCAGCCTGTTCCATATGAAGATAATCTTCACTCACATTCTGCCCAGAAAGGATTGTCTGTCCACCCTCATCTCTTCAACCATCTATACGCTCACAGTCACATAAAGAGTCAGCAATATGCATCTTTACCTCTCAGGAGGCCTCCGAGCAGGCCAAAATGTCTGTGAGCCCATGGTTTGATTTGCCCTTCTTGCCTTAAGACCAAAATATAAAAATACATTAAAAAGAAACCTCAAAAAGGAGGCACACTAAGACACCAGAACTGAAGCCATTTACTCAATGATCTGTCAATAACCTTACGCCACCAGCAAGTCACCCATACTGCATATGCGTGGTGTTCCCAATCACTGTTTGGCTGAACTGTCCTCATCACCGTAGTACAACACACTGCTGGGACATTTTTAACTCTTTCCTGTCCTCACCTCGGTACGCCTGGATTAGGTAGACCATACGTATCCTAATCAGATATTACAAGCATAGTACAAGAAATCAGGACGTCATTAAAAATACCCTAAGCCTTCCTTGTAGCTTCTTTTGCATTCGGGTTTTCACTTGGGCTACACGGGAGGTAAGGTTTTCATTCTCAACCTCGAAAGGACAGGGCGTAGCAAGAGCTGGGTGATGGGTAAAGGCGGACTCCGGCTCCAAAAGGACGCCAGATCCTTAGCCGTAGAGATACTACTGCAGCTTCAATGGACCTTAAAGAACTGACACCCCAGAGAAATAGATCGCTATGCTGTCTTCCCCTCCCCCAGTCCCCAGCCCAACCCGAGACACCGCACCCACTCCCTTCCCATCCTCAGTCTCCGGTCCCGAGCTTGGTAGGCGGAGGTGGGGGTGATGCGCGGAAGAAAAAGGGGGTGGGGTCGGAGGGAAAAAAGGTGTGGACAGGCAAAGGAAAGGGGTTTCAAAGCAGAGAAAACGGGGGGCGAGGCTGAGGAAATGGGGTGAGGTAGAGAAATGGGGGGGCATAGCAGAAAAGAGGGGGACGAGGCTGAGAAACGGGCGTGGGGGGAAAGTGAGGCAGAAAATGAAAGGAATCAGAAGGGGAGCCAAGCACAGGCGGAGCAGGGCCAGGAGAGGAGGCGAAGCAGCCGGCGGGCAGAGAAAGGGGGAGCGCCAGGGGGCGGACATGGGCTGAGGCACTTGCCGTAAATCATAGCCAGGCCGGTTTCATGCAGGAAGCGGGCCCGGCGGTGCTTGAAGAGCCATATCGTGAGAATGGTGAGGGTAAGCAGCAGGATGAAGATGAGCAGGTTGGCGCTGTCCTGCCGGTGGCTCTCCTCGGCTTGCTTCTCGGACACGATCTCCTCGTCCATGGCTCTCGCCTCTCCGCCGGCGCCTTCCGAAGCCCCGGCCCAGCCAAAGACGCCCACTGCGAGGAGCAACCAGAGCGGCCGCATGAGCCGGCGGGCCCCGGGGCCGCCGCCGCCGCCGCCGCCGCCAG
>NC_048238.1:97428467-97479494 GCF_002007445.2 Ailuropoda melanoleuca | reverse complement strand
CTGTCCTGCCGGTGGCTCTCCTCGGCTTGCTTCTCGGACACGATCTCCTCGTCCATGGCTCTCGCCTCTCCGCCGGCGCCTTCCGAAGCCCCGGCCCAGCCAAAGACGCCCACTGCGAGGAGCAACCAGAGCGGCCGCATGATCGGACCACTCCCCGAGGGCTCACGGGAAAGGGGCGGGGCCCCAGGGAAGCCGTCGAAGCGCGCGCCGCCGCGGCGGCCGCCGCCGCCCTTAAAGGGGACGCGACACTCCCGGCTCGCTTGGCCCCATCCCTTTGCCCTTTGGGCCTCCATCGCACCGGCTCCCCTCCAGCCCCGGACACGCACACTCAGGTGCTGCCAGGGAACGAAAGGCTGTCGCATCTAGCCCACGGCCTTCTGGAAAAGAAACCTCAGCTCGGCGTAATCAAGCAGAGGCGGATCGAGCTAGGTCTACTTTGGTCCTAGTCTTAGAGCTCTCAGGGGAATCGAGCTTTCATAACCCATCTCAATATTGTCCCCCAGTGTCTCTTAACTGGATAAGAAGTTGTCCCCTTGGGGGACGCCTAGAACTCCATCTCTGTCATTTAAATCGGATTCTCCTTGTTCTGTCCTCTCTGGGAAAAAACCAACAACACTGCAGTAGTTCATGAAAGAGTTGACTCAAAGGCAGGGAATATGCGTGTGTCTCTGTACGGTTCAGTTTTCCTTACATGTAAACCACCCGAGATGCGAGCCATCTCTCACATCAGGAACCTGTACAGACACCCGTCCATCTCGCAAAGAAGATTCAATCCGTGTGTGCTCAAATTTACTCGAACTCCAAGCACTGCTCTCTCTTCCCAAAGAGGAAATCTTTTGAGGTGTGGCGCATTTCTCCTTCTCCTCTTGCTTCTTTTTCCTGCTGTTCTAACGCAAATTTCCCCAGCTCGGAAGTCACGGTTGACACCATCTCTCATCTCTCCTCCTGGAGGAGTATTTTCTCTACTCTCAGTCTCTCCACCTGGCACACCAAAAGATTCACAGTTCTCACCTCTTCCAGAACACTGGCTTCCTGTTTTCACCATACTTACGAAATCACACCTTAGTCTGTGTGGGCTTTCTGTTTTCTCTAGACTTTCATTTCTACCTCTACATGAATGCATTACAAATCCCAAGCCCTGACGTGCCGCTCTCCCTTCAGGCCTCTACCTGTGGGATACTGAGCACATCCTCTTGAAGGACCTACCCAGCTCAAAAATTAGAACTGCTTTGAAATGAGGTCGTTTCCCTGTTACAAACATGAATTCTTTCTCAGATTTTGCATATCATCAATGGTACTATCAATCCAAATCCTATCATTCTGCCTAGAAGTCCTGATTCTTAAATGCTGTCTTCTCATGGCTATATCATCTCCTTGCTGAGACAAATAACATCCAGGCAACTCCAAGCTACCCCATTCTGGATTCACTCCCACTAACCAGCTCTTTAAGTTCTGTGAGGATAGTGAGCTTAAAAAAAAAAAGAAAAGACCCAGAGCAGGTGTTCAACTCCAAATTCTGTCCCTGGCAGGTCAGGAACTATCCCAGGGACTGTGAGCCCATTTTCTCCCGTTAGTACCTGGGTCTGTGTGTACTGTCCCAAGAAATCTCTTGGCTGCCTGTCCCCTATACCCTGGCTCCAGCCTAACCACACTGCCCTGTGCACACAGGGCTGGCCCTTAAGAAACCCAGGTAAGGATCCTTCCCAGTCTCTCCACTGCCCCCTTCCCCAGACCTAGCTTGATCACCCCCAGAAGACCTAGCAAATTAGTTTACCTGTTTCTTCAGGCCTGACCACCTAACCCAAGGCTGTTTTGCCTCAACACAAAACCGTTTTTCAGTCTCTTAGTGTTTGAAACTTGAAAACAAATCAAAACAAAACCAAAGTCAGAGATTGCTTGCCTGACCACAGTAAGCAAATGTCTTCAAGCACCAGACTCTACCTGTGTTTAGAGGCCCCAGCGATTTAATATGCCTTCTCATCCAGCCACCTCTTCACATCACAGTTCCGGGAGGAATCTTTAAATGGCAATAACTCTACTGAGCGGGCCAATCCCCATGAGTTTTGGCTCCCTTGAGAATGTACCCCTTTCTCAATCCAACCCAGTTGCTGCCCTGATGTCCCCTCCTTTAACGGGTACTTGAATCCAACCCAGGACATCACCTGCTCTGAGGCTGTTTCAGGCGGTGCTATTTATCTTCTTGCCACCCTGCTGTCATACACACGAACTCATACATACATGCAACACACACCCCGTATCATGTGGCCTGAAGGAGCTGCCACTCAGCTCACTTCCCCATTGTTGTTCCAAGCTCCTCACTCCTCCAGCCTTCATTTTAAGCTCTAACGCTCTCCATTCCTTGTCACCTAATGACTTCCTGGTCACTCCTGTACATTCACAGAGGATGTGGGCATCTGGGTCACAGCACCTCCCCACACCCCCACCCCAGCCCTGCCTTCATCCTGGCTGATTCGATGCCCATCCTGATAAATCACCTGGAATCTAAGCCATGCCTTCCTTTTCACTGCGAAAATCAAGACCTCAAGAAAATAGTCCTCACGTTCCTTACCCTGCCACCTACTTAGGTATTCTGTTAGTGCTCCTCCTTTCTTCCTCCCCTCCAGCCTCAGTGAAAGAGATGTTTCCTCCTCCCTTATGAAACATACACTGCAATCTGTACTCTGAGTTCCATCACCTCCTTCCTGCCTCTTCCAGGATCTACTTCAACCATCATCTCCCTCCACCATCTTCAATGGCTCCTTGTACACCAGCTTTCTTTTTATTGAAGTCTGGTGGACACACAGTGTTACATTATCAGTTTCAGGCATATCACATAGTGATTCCACAAGTCTGTACATTATGCTGTGCTCCCCACAAGTGTAGCTGCCCTCTGTCACCATGCAACGCTATTACAATACCACAGACTATATTCCCTATGCTGTCGCTTTCATCCCCGTGACTCATTTATTACAAAACTGGCCCACCATCTCTTCCTGTTCTCCAAAACCACTTCCAGATCTCTTCTGAGAAGCAGGCCTTTGTCTACACCTGCCTCCACTAGCACATTAGTTTTCTCTCCCCATCAGAGATGAGGTTCTCCAACTCTCTACACTCTCATCTGCTAGTCCAGAGATTAGCAATTTACAGCCAATGGAATCTGGTCTGCCACCTGTTTTTGGTATGGCCTGGAACTAGGAATGCTTTATACATTTTTTTAAATGGCTGAACAAAAATCAAAAGAAGAACATTTTGTGACACATGAAAATGATGTGAAATTCACATTTCGGTGTCTATCAGTAAAGGTTTATTGGACACTGCCCTGCCCATTTGTTTACCTAGGTCTGTGGTGCCTTTTGCACTACAAGGCGGAGTTAAGTAGCTGCCAAAGAGACCCTAGAGTCTGCAAATAGCCTAAACTATTTACTGTCTGGTCCTTTATGGGAAAGGTTTGCTGACCTCTGCCTTGATCTCCAACTGTCCTTCCATACTTCTACTGGAGGGAACTTTCTGAAGCACAAATCTGTTTATAAATAGCACAGCCCTGCTCCAAACCCTCCAGTGATCCCACTGTTGTCAGTTCTGGCTCCTTAGCCTGGCATATGATGTTCTGTAAGCCCCGACTCCCGACCGCTTCTCCACCTCTCCCCCAAATAGCTTTTGCTTCAGCCATTTTGCAGTTTCCGGAATGCATCACGTGGTTTTGTACACATACTTGCCTTTCCATGTGCTCCCTCTGCTTGAATGTCCTTCAACCCTTTCCTCACCTAACCTCTGCTCCTCTGACAAAACTCAGTATAAAAAAGTCACTAAACTGGGGCACCTGGGTGGCACAGCCGTTAAGCGTCTGCCTTCGGCTCAGGGCGTGGTCCCGGCGTTATGCGATCGAGCCCCACATCAGGCTCCTCCGCTAAGAGCCTAAGAGCCTGCTTCTTTCTCTCCCGCTCCCCCTGCTTGTGTTCCCTCTCTCCCTGGCTATCCCTATCTCTGTCGAATAAATAAATAAAATCTTTTTTAAAAAAAAGTCACTAAGCTTTCCAGGATGCCCTCAGGCTGAGTTTGGGGCCCCTTGTATGAGCTCCCACAGCCCAGTGGGCAACTCTCTTAGCCCCCATGAAATATTGTCATGCTTGATTTACATGTTTGTTACTCCACAGCCACAGGTCACAGTTACTCTGAGGGCAGGAAACCAGGCATTACTTATTTCTTTACTGACAGCCTCTAGCATAAGGTCTAACCAAAATAGGTATTCAATGAAACACATCGGAGGGGCGCCTGGGTGGCTCAGTCGGTGAAGTGTCTGTCTTTGGTTCAGGTCCTGATCCCAGGGTGCTGGGATCAAGCCCTGCCTCAGGCTCTCTGCTCAGCAGGGAGCCTGCTTCTCCCTCTGCCTGCTGCTCCCCCTCACTTGTGTGCACTCTCTCTCTTTCTCTCTGTTAAATAAATAAAATCTTAAAAAAAAAACACATCTGGGCATCAATGAATGTCTTTCAAATTTAACGGAAGACCAAGGAATGCTCCATGTTTGAAGATGACATTAAATTCTCTTAGGGACATAGTCTCAGTTCAGGGATTAAAGCGAAAGAGGATTTTACAGTACTGGGTACAGAGTAAGTGTTCAGTAAATACTTGATCACTGAGAAGTGTAGGTAAGTTTAGGCCAGTGGTTAGCACAGTCCTTGGCTCACTGGAGGTGCTTGATAAACACTGAATTGATTCATTCCTGTACTGGGGGAAAGGGAAAGGCCAGAAAGCAAAGTTGAGGCCATACCTTGGAAGGTCTTTATGCTGCAGACATTTTTAACTCATTCATTTCCCGGGTCAAAACTTCCTCAATGCTAATTTGGCAGCAGAAAGGGGGATGAATGAAATGCAGAGAGATGGGCTGTAGGGGAGGCCGGTTAAGAGGTTAGAAATGTAAAAAAAAAAAAAGGGGGGGTATGGTTTAGAAAAGTAGTCTTGCTGAAAAGTCAGGAGGCCTTAACTTACCAGTTGCAGTAGGAATGGAACAGGGAGAAGGGAGGCTGGGTACAGCAGCCAATGCAGAGGTAGGACTAACCTGTCATGGCAACTGATTGGGTGCGTAGATGGGGAATGCTTGAGGAAGAACGATTGGAAGACTATTCCAAGGTTTTGAACCTGCATAACTGGAAAATGTAGGGCTGCTAGTAGCATTAAAATGGGAGTCAGGAGGTACAGCTCAGCTCTGGGCAGGTTGGATTTAAGAGACTGGGGGGATACCCAAGTGGAGGGTCTGCAATTCAGGAGTGAAGTCAGGACCGGTGAAAGATGTGGGAGCTATGTACACAATATTGAAGTTATAGGAGTTTATGTGTTCTCCAAACAACAGAGGGTAGGAAGAGATCCAGTTTTAGGGCAGTGGTATAGGGAATGTCTATATTCAAGAAGTGGGAGGTGCCCCTGATTGGCTCAGTCAGTTAAGCATTGGTTAAGCGTCAGATTCTTGATCTCAGCTCAGGTCTTGATCTCAAGGTCGTGGGTTCAGGTCCCGAGTGAGGCTCCATACTGGGTGTGGAGCCTACCAAAAAAAAAAAAAAAAGAAGAAGTGGGAGGAAGAGTTGGTCACAAATATCAGTTAGGGGGTGCCTGGGTGGCTCAGTCAGTTAAACGTCCCATTCTTGATTTTGGCTCAGGTAATGGTCTCAGGGTTGTGAGAATGGTCCCTGTGTCGGGCTCCCCACTCAGCATGGAGTCTGCTTGGGATTCTCTCTTCCTCTCCTTCTGTGCCCCTCCCCCTCACCACATGCATGCTTGCACACTCTTGCTCATTCTCTAAAAGAAACCAACAAACAACAACAACAAAACCCCCCAAATATCAGTTAGGACCCAGTATAGTGCTAGAGTTTTACATTTATTTCCCATACCAGCTCAGTGTGCTAAAAAAGCAAATAAGACTTTTGGTGTCATTTTCAGTGTCAAGGCTACTTGAAATAAATAATCATATTAACCCCAGACAAGTAACCTAGGATACTTTGTGTAGAAGTGGTAATGAAACCCCAAGAGAGATATTAGTAGATCTAGAAATGGTCCAGAGAAGACCAATTAAAATAAACAAAGGGGAGAAACAACTGATGTTTTAAGAAAGACTACAAGGATAAAGAACCCCTTTAGTCTGGAAAATTAGCTATAAGAGTCTATAGTAGCAGCAGCAGCAATAATAATGGCTAACATTTATTGAGGACTCACCATGAGAAGTTATTCTTTTATTTAAGATTTTGTTTTTTTTTAAGTACTCTCCACACCCAGCATGGAGCTCGAACTCACAACCCGGAGATCAAGAGTCACACACTCTACTGACTGAGCCAGCCAGGTGCCCTCCACCCCCACCCCAAAGTGGGATTATTCTAAACAACTTTTATGTGTTGTCTCACTCAATCCTAACAACGACCTTACCAGGTAAGTACTATTATTATCTCCACTTTACAGATGAGAAAATTGAGGCACAGTAAAGTTAAGTAACTTGCCCAGTCTCCCAGGTAGTAAAGGAAAAGCCAGGATTCAAACCCAATCTGTTTCTAGAGCATATGCTTTTAACCACAGTAGTATAAACCTTTCAGTAAACAAGTCTTAAAGATCTGAATCAAGTAACCACAGTCTTGTTTACCGAGATTCAAAACTCGAGATGCCAAGGCGCCACTTAATGCATTAAGAGGGATACATCGCTTCATTGCTTGAATTTCTTACGCTGAACAAACACCATTTTTGTAAAGAAATAAAAAAGAGATGATGCAATTTCAATATAAATGTTGAAAATACTAGTTTACCCAGCAAGTAGTGAAATTCTAGAATTAGTTACCCAGGGAAGCTGGAATAAGTATAAATAGTTTGAAGAAAGGTTTAGTACCTACAATAGATATATTCCTCTTATACATACCTATAATAGCAATGAATTCCTAAGGAAAGTGGATTTTTGAACTAGGTAGGAAAGGACAGAGTGTGACTGAAAGAGGGAGAATCTGCATGGGAAATGGAGGCATATCTGAGTGGTGTATGAAGTCACTCGCCTAGTTGGGTGGCATGTGACCAAGTTAATTAACTGGAAGACAATTTGGGATTGCAGTGCTTTCTCCATTCAACAGACTATCCTGGGAAGATGTGATGAGCCTTCAGAAATAACATCTGGGTAGGAAACGCTTTAGAGATCATTATCCCCACCTTTAACAAATGCACATCATGTATCCTCTGTGCATATGGAAAACAGCTTTCTTTATGAAAACTAAAGGCACTTCTGGGGTCACCTAGGAATTTAAACGCTCTTTACCATGAAGTTTGACTTCTGTTCTAAGAGCTCATGAAAACAGTGCTGCCCCTAGCTGTGCCTTGCACATTTGGAATGAACTCCAACCTAGAAAACAACGTATGAATGGACCCAAGGTACTTATTTGAATGATACAATGCCTGGTAACTATGACTATGAATACCTTGGCTTCCCTTCATGTTAAAATCTATAGATAAGCCCATTAAAATCCCACTCACTGAATAGGAGTTAACCATTTATTTCTAGAAAATGTGAAACTAGCCTAGTTTCTTTTGCATCCGTACATGGGTAAGATACTAAAAAAAGAGAGAGAGAGAACGGGGCATGCATCTTAAGAGTGTAGTGGAGAAAACAAAATTCAATGCCTGGCCACTTCCCTGAAGAGTAGGATAATGTATTGGGGGCTTATACAAATACCAGATTTCTTACTGGTTCTCACTTTTTTTCTGTAACCTCATCTTTTCAAAGGAAAGGAACCACATCTCAGCTCCCTTAGGAAACCTAACCATTTTTCTGCTTTGGATAAATTAATATTAGCAGAAATAATTTAGTAGGATGCCAGAAAAGGCTGTTTTCAATTTGACCATTATCAAAGCTAAAACCAAGGGTTAAGACTTTTTTTTTCTGGTCAATTATCTTTTCTATCTTGCCACCTCCCAGGGGTGAAGGAAGCACTTTCCTGTCAAGTACAGAAAGATTATTTCCTGGTTCTTCCTGATTGTGTGGTTTATAAATACGCCTACATTAGTAAGGAATACGTTACATTGTACTTGACACTGATTGAGTACTGTGTCAAATCTTGGCTTAGAGGTGAAAGAATTGGAGTGGGCCCAGAGAAAAATAATGACCATAATTAAAGGTTTGGAAATGGGATGGGGAACAAAAAGTTGAGGTAATCTGCAGACTCTTGGGTGCCCTCTTTATTTTCTAAAATTTTTTCAGCTTTGAGGAAGCTCAAGTATATCAGAAAATGTTTATCAGCAATCAAAGGGTCATCAAAATTTAAGCGTGTATGCAAGTCCCAGGGATTCCTGATTCCAATTTTAAAAAATGGGAGGACTCTCTCTAGAGATCCTTTCAAACAAGGATACATCACTCCCCACTTCTTTCCCATAATTCATTCAGCAAACATTCTTTGAATGCCTACCGTATGTGACAGGCAATGTTCTAGGCATTGACAGAAATCTTTGTCCTCTTGGAGCTTATAGGAAGAGAGACAGTGAACAATAATAACACAACAAACCTAATAAGCAAATTACAGAATATTTCAGAAGGCGATATAGAAATAGAGCAGGCTGAGGGGACCAGGAATGGGAAGATTACAAGTTTAAAAGGGGTGTCCAGGATAGGCATCTTTGAGCAAATGAGAGTTAGCAAAATTGATGCAGCTAAAAAGTAGAATCCTGACAGGGCTGAGGGCATTTACCTTGTGATATGCGGCTTACAACGCTGTGCCAGTCAGTCAGGGGGCACTGGAGGAGTTGGTGCAGAGTTTGGAAAAATGGATGAATTCCGTCTTGGCCATAGTAAGTTTGAATTGCCGCAGGATAGACATAAGCAATTAGCAGGTCTGGAGCCAAAGAGAGACATTTGAGATCGAGATGTCGCTTTGGAAATTACTGTGTTATCGATGGTGGCTGAAGCGGTGGGAATGAAGAGGTGGGCTCGCCAAAGGAGAGCAGAGTGGACAGAAGGGGAGAATCTCACTAACGAATGTGTACATTTTAGGGGATGGAGACAAAGACAAATCGAGAACTGAGAGTACACTTTTTTCTGATCAGAGATAGACGAGATGACCTGGCGTTGTGAGCGTGCTTTTACTTCTTTCCTTTCATTTCTCCCTAACGTAAACTGGCTCTTTTCAGGACAAAACTCTCCCGCGCGGCACTACACCCCTTGGGGCGCGAGTCTTTCTTCAAGACCTTTTGAAGGTAAGGAGAAGGGAACTAACTTTTACGGAGCATCCCACGCGTGCCACGTGTTTGGGGTTTCAAATACCGGCTTGTTCTCCTCTACACCCCACCCGCCTCTTCGCTTTCACGCCCTTGCCTCCTTCAGCAGTGCTCCCTCCTAGAGGGCTGAAGTACTGGACGGGCCGGCATTAAACAAAGGACCCAGCTGGAGGGGGAAGCAAAGCAAACAAACAAACCCCCCTGCGAGGAGTAGAGACCCAGCGCCGAGGGCCTTGAACCTCTGCCTCCAGCCCTCCCGGTGTCCCGCTCCTCAGCCCCGCCCGGGCCTCTCCGCAGGCCCCGCCCCTTGCCCCGCGGCCCGCGCTCATTCGCTGGCGCCCTTCCGCTCCGCTTCCCCATTGACCCGCTTTCGCCTCCTTCGGTAAGCTCTCCGCTTAGCTCCGCCCCTCACGGAGAGACCGCGCACGCAGGCTCGGCTCGTGGTCACTCGCGGACCTTATTCCTTGTCGCTTTCCCCTTCTTCCCGGCATTCCTGCTTCCGCTTTCTCACGGCTCTTTGGTTTTTCCACCT
This sequence comes from Ailuropoda melanoleuca, assembly GCF_002007445.2. NCBI lineage: Eukaryota > Metazoa > Chordata > Mammalia > Carnivora > Ursidae > Ailuropoda > Ailuropoda melanoleuca. The sequence goes on along the minus strand of NC_048238.1, from coordinate 97,469,734 downwards.
CTGAGGCACTTCGCGCCCAGGGGTTCGGTGACGTCATCTCTGTGCGCTGCGCGGACACCCGCCAGTGGAAGAAGGAGCAGCTCCGTCGCCCTTCGCCTCTTTTGTTGGGCTGCTGCTCCTCCGGAATCATGGCGCCGTCACTGTGGAAGGGGCTGGTGGGCGTCGGCCTCTTTGCCCTAGCCCACGCGGCCTTTTCCGCTGCGCAGCGTAAGTGCCGCGGTGATCGCGACCGCCCCTGTGTGGGACTCCGGGGGCGGTGTGTGGGAGCACCCTGAGGGAGTGTCGGGCCGAGTGTCCCAGGAATGGTCATTTGAGTCCTTAGAGTTGTGGGGTGACTCCGAGAAGTGGCTCGGGGCTTCCCGGTGGAAGGCTTGGAGTCTGAGTTTGAGGAGACAGGCACCTGAGATTGCGGCAGGGGTGGAAGGGGAAGGGGGTGTCTGGGAGAGGGCTCCAAGCTGGCTGCAGGGTGGGCAAAGAGGGAGTCTGTCCGGGAATCCGGGACAGGTGATGTCAGATCCAGCGTGGGGCTGAACAGGCAAAGTGTCAGATTGAGGACCTCGGATGCTCATGGTCCCATGACAACTAGGTGGACAACATCTTGGTCACTCCTGGGCTGTCCAGGCAGAGATTGAGAAGTTAAGTGACCGTTTGCCTCGTGGAGGCACTATGGTACAGGTGAAAGAGCACTGGACTGGAAGTCTGGAGGGCTGGTTCTGAAAAACTTGCTTTGCCGCTAAATCTGTGTGACCTTGGGCAAGTCATGTCCCTTCTCTGAGCCTTCATTGAGGTGGATTTTGATTCTTGCTTTTTCTGTGTCACAGAGTCACTGGGAAGTTTAAAAGAAAAAAGTAAAAGTACTTTAACATACACATACAATTGGATCATCAAGAAGAAACTTGGAGTCTAGCGGAGGAGGTAGTGCATGCAGTCTTGAGAGGGCTGATCTGTTTTGTGGTCTTCCTTCTCTACTAGACCCAGGGGTCAGCAAACTGGCGTGTGGGCCAAATGCAGCCTCTCTCTTGTTTTTGTAGTGAGCTAAGTATGTTTTCACGTTTTAATTTGTTGGGGGAAAAAAAGCCAAAGAATATCATTTTAAGATCCATGGCAGTTATATAAAATCCAAGTTTTCAGTGTCCATCAATGAAGTTTTCCTGGCAGACAGCCACACCCTTTCGTTTAGGTATTGTCTGGCAGCTTTCTAAGTAGGGAGTTGAGTAGTTGACACAGAGACAGTATGGCCTGCAAAGCCCAAAATATTTGTTATCTGACTTTTTACAGGAAAAGTTTGCTAACCTTTGTCCTAGCCTATAGAGCCCCTAAGGGCAGCCCATTTTGTTCATTGCTGCGATCTCTGTGCCTAGCACAATGTTCCCCACAGTAGGTACTCAATAAATTTGTTGAATGAAGGAAGTGAATTCAAAGTTGAACTTTATTCATTTGCTAGATTACTTTCCATGTTCAGGAATAAAGTAGAAAATGAAATGTGAATTCCTTCAAAGCTCTATTTTTTTCCCAAGATAAAACCTTTTGTTTATTATATAGAATTAAAATGACCCAGTTACTTTACGTTTTACATATGTGAATTGACATTTGTCTGACTGAAACTCAGCTTTATTTTTTTAAATACATTTTTATTTTGAAATTTTACAGAGAAGTGCAAAGATAGTACAGAGTTACTGTATACCCCCACCTGGTTTCCTGCATTGATAACATCTTCTATTACCATGGTATATTGTCACAACTAAGAAACTGACATTGATATGATACTATTGATTAAAGTCTAACTTTTATTTGGGTTTTACCAGTTTTTCCAATAAAGTCTTCTATTCCAGGAATCAGTGCAGGGTATCGGATTACATTCGGTTGTCATGTTTCCCCGATCTTCTCTATTCTGTGACATTTTCTCCAAAGCTCCAGTCTTTAATGATAACAGTAATAATAGCTAACATTTATTAAATGCTTACTATATGCCAGGCACTGACCTGAGCGCTTTACATGTATTATCTAATTTAGTCCTACCAAAAGCCCTGTGAGGTGGCTATTATTGTTGTTACCGCTCTTGAAAGATGAAGAAGTCAAGACACGCATAGCTGGGAAACGCACAAACTGACAGAGATGATGGTGGGGCCAGGATTCAAAGACAAGCAGTTTAACTCTAGAGCCTATGTGCTACACTGCTTTATGAAATTCAGTTTTGTGTAAGTGGTTGAAATTGCGCTGTGCTTAGGTGCCAGAGGTACAGGGATGCCTTGAAGTTCAAAGTCAAGTGGAGAAACAAATGGAATCAATAAGTAATGACAATAAAGTGATATAGATGCTATGCTAAGAGTATGTCAGGATGCATGAAGACAGGCCGGGGGTGGGAGGTGGGGGATGAGCCCGTTAAGGAAATATCTTAGAGCCTTGCTGCTCAAGGGTTTTCCACGGACCAGTCTCCAGGGAATAGCCTGGGAGCTTGTTAGAAATGCAGAAATTCAGGCCCCGCCCCAGAGTTTATTAAATCCGAATCTGCATTTTAATAAGATCCCCAGGTGATTTGCCTGAGCTTCCTTGGAGAAGCACTACCCTAGAGATCAGGATACTGTGGAGTATTGCGTCATTTTCTACAGTTGGTTTCAGCTGTAAAATTTTTACAGTACTCGAGCAAGGAGATCACTGAAGTCCAACCCCTTCGTTTTACAGATGAGGAAATGTCTGGTTAGAGGTATTGTTAGAGTCAGATTAGGCTGCATGCAGAGAAGAAAGCTGGCTAGGAATTGAACAGACAGTAGGAAGTTAGCCAAACCTATTTTTGGTATTGGATTGATGTTTCTTTTACACTGGTCCTTATGTTAAACCTGTAAGATAAAACTTCAGAAATGTCTGTAAACACATTCTCTTTTAAGAGTTACTACATGTTCACTCACAGCAATTTGGGTTTTTTAGTCCACAGCACATTGTTAAGTAGGGATTGTGCCAGGTTTTTCTAGAATTAGGATTTTGTGTTTTTGGTGAGATGAGAATGCCTTGTTGCAATTCTCACTGCAGTGGGACCTCTTTATAATGCTCATGTTGGAAAAAGACTAATATTTACCCTTGAAGCTAATTGTGTCATGTCAGACTGTAGCAGCAGATAGCAACTTGTACTGTGGCATGCTCACCTTCGCTGGGATGAACTTTGTTACAGCAGAATGGCTACCATGTATCTACTGTAATCTTCACATTATCCACATTTTACTGTTGCAGACACTTAGGCAGTAGAAAGATACTGTATTTCTTTGATTCTAAGACACACTCCCCTCCCACTCCTACATTTTAACACTCTGAAATTGAGATACATGTTACAATGCATAAGGATGTCTTAAGGTTTGATGAGATAAAGCCAGTGACAGTAAGTTGAGGAGCTGGTTTTATGATCCAGGCTTATCAGCTTCCAGATCCTGGTCCTTTTCTTTCATGCCTTGCTGCTTCCCGAGGCTAAGGCAGCAGCAGAATTATGATTTAATCAGAGAGGCAGAAATTGACGTTCTGGAATTTCTCCTGTTCCACCCCGCCCCCAACATATTCTTTCAGGGAAAAACATGTCCATGCCGGTATTACTTTATCCATACTGTGTGATGGCGATGCTATTTCAGAGTTGAGATTTTCTGTAGGATTATTCGTTTTTAAGTAATTGTGATTTCTTTGACCAGTTAGTGAAAGAAACTCTTAGTTTCAGAGGATTCTAGTTTTCCCATAGTACCGAAAGAAAGAAAATATGTTTAGGTATGTCTTCCTTGTACTTGCTCACCTTTCATTCTTACCGTGTTTTATAAGGTGACAAAGCAGGTCATGATGAAAGTAAAATAGTTCAAGATCAGGCTGACTGCCTTAGAAGATAGAGGTTTTTGAGGAATCTGGGATTAGCATTACTTTATGTAGCATATAAGTCAGCTGCTTCTTTGGTATATTGATTTGCTTGCATTTTAAGAAAGAAAAATGGGCTACAATTTCCTTAATGGTATGCTTCTGGTTTATAGATCGTTCTTATATGCGATTAACAGAAAAGGAAGATGAATCACTGCCAATAGATGTAAGTTGGTCATTTATATTCCATTAAAATATATTTTAAAAATTAGCCACATAGCTTATAATATATATATATATGTATATTTTTTTTTTTTTACTGGTTCTTGTTCTCTTAAGATTTTCCAGACATGAAGTAACATCTGTTCACTACTTTACTCTTTGTCACTCGTTGTACAACCCAAAGATTTGGAAACAAAAGATTTCTGTGTTTGGTTTCTAGAACTGTAGTTTGAGTAGTCATTCTAGAAGTTGCTCTGTTCATAGTCTGAGACAGACTTAAAAAGTTGATTATTTGACTTTATTTTTTATGTAAAGTATAAGAACAAGCAAAACTAAACATTGTTTAGGGACATATATGTAGGTGGCAAAAGTAAAGAAAATCAAGGAAGTGGTTTTTTTTAAGTTGAAATGGTATGTGAACTTCACTCACCATTTTTTATATTTAATTGCTCTTAAATGACAAAATAGTAACTTCTTTGTAACAGAATCAAACAGTAAGCGTAAAAAGTAAAACTGACCCCATACAATAAAAAAGACAAGTGACCTCACTGCTCAGCTGTTCTGCTGCTACTCCCGCCAGCTTGGAGTATGTCCATTGTTCAGCTCTCCTCCTGTGCATAAACAGCATTCTTTATTTACATTATGTATAGTTTTACCTAATCAAAACAGTTTTTCTTTTAAAAAGTTATTATCTATGTGTATATATGTCTAGTTTTATAATTAGCCTTTTATTACTTAACATTATTTATCTTAACATAACTTCATGATAACTCATAGATTTGCCACATTCTTGTTAATGGTGCCTATGATTGCATTTTATGAAATAGGTCTTGGTACACTGGTGGCGGGAATGTGTAAACTGGAATAACATGTGACATTAGTTTTAATTTAGAAAGTTAGAGTAATAGCTTGTGGCTAATTTTGACTTTAGTTGTCTGTAATGAAAGCTATGATAGACGAGACTATTAAGCCACTCTCCTATCACCTTTGCTTTGTGGTAGATTAGCCCCACCCCCACCCCCACATACATATTCATTTATATCCATTTAAAATAGCTTGCTTCTGTTTACAAATTGGGAATTTTGAAAAATACAGAAAAATCACAATCAAGAAAATCAAATGTGCCTCTAATCCCAGGTTGGTTAATATCAAACATTGCAAGTTTTCGCTTGCACAACCTCTTTGGAAAGCATTTTGGTATTACCTAATGAAGTTGAACATGTGTATACTCTCCCCCAGTGATTCCACTCCCACGTGCCAGGAGAACTACTGCAGGATATCTGTATTGGCATTGTAAAAGTAACACACAGGAAACAGCCCACATAGCCATCGGCAGTGGAATGAATAAATTGTGGTATTTTCATATAATGAAATATAAAATACAATGAAAATGAATGGACTACAAGGATATACTACAACAGGGATGAATCTCACAAAAAAGTTCAAAATGAGAAAAAGTAAGCAATATATATTTTAGAGGTACATACATAGCTGGTAAAATTATGAAGAAAAGCCTTAAAGAATTGATTAATATACAATTCAGTACAATAGTTAACTCTGAGGGGGATGGTGAAGGATATAATTGGAGAGGGACACATGGGACTTGAAAGGTAGTTTTATTTCTTAAGCTGGGTGGTGGGTCCAGGGGTGTTCTTTTGTATACTCAATGGTATTTAACAATAATACATTAACAAAATCTCAGTTGCTCTTGGAAGCAGGTAATAGTTGGTAACTGAGTTCCGAATGCTCAGTACCTGTTTGCTTTTTGAGCAAAACCTAAAAGTATTTTTGCAGCTGATCCATAGAATTTATAGAAGATTTTATTGTGTCTGAGTTCAAATTATTTAAAGTGAGAATGACTCCTTGATAGGATCTGGGAGAAATACCTGTCAGAGGCTAAAAAGAGATGGAGGGGAAAATTGTAAATTTTTATGATAATATTTTTATGTTATATGATAATCTCAATCTTTATACACAGATAGTTCTTCAGACACTTCTGGCCTTTGCAGTTACCTGTTATGGTATAGTTCATATTGCAGGAGAGTTTAAAGACATGGATGCCACTTCAGAACTAAAAAATAAGTAAGTCTTTCCCTTTTCATAGGCATTTCGATTCAAAGGGGTTTTGCTTCATTTACATAATTTAAAATGTATGTTTTCTGGTACATAAAAGTTGATTTTGTTTTTACATTTTGATGATGCAGTTTGTGTGAATAATGAGGTCAAAATATTGAGGCAGTGTTTGATATGGTAGAAAAATGGAAGTTGAATGACAGATTATTGACATTAGACTCAGATGTCATGTTACATTTGCTTAAAATTATTTATTGCTTGGGTGGGTGGAAGGAGATAGACAAATAGGAAGATATTCCCTCAGAAATGTTTTCCTTTCATCCTTTCTTTTTCCCTTCCCTCTCCCCTCCCTCCCTTCCGTTTTTTCCTCTTTTTATCCACATGTCCCAGCTAAGTCTTTGGAAGAATAGGGGTTTTTGGTCAGTTTCTTCTATCACTTGAGCCTAGACTGTGGCCTAAACTGCGCTCTGGCCCTTTCCTGTTCCTGGATTACAGTATATTTGTTATTCTGCTTTCTGTTTTCTCCTGTGCTTCTAAGCTATTTTCTTGAGCTTGGCTTGCTTTTCTTTTCCATATTTCTTTTTTTTTTTTTTTTTTAAGATTTTATTTATTCGACAGAGATAGAGACAGCCAGCGAGAGAGGGGAACACAAGCAGGGGGAGTGGGAGAGGAAGAAGCAGGCTCATAGCAGAGGAGCCTGATGTGGGGCTTGATCCCATAACGCCGGGATCACGCCCTGAGCCGAAGGCAGACGCTTAACCGCTGTGCCACCCAGGCGCCCCTCTTTTCCATATTTCTTACTTTCATAAAGGTATCCTTTAGCTTTGTTCAATTCCATCTCTGGACTTTACCTACCTTCTTGAGCCTGGAAATTTTAACCCTTTACAATGTGTCCTCAGAAGGGTTCACAAGAAACATTTATTTGTTAGAGGAAACTCACCCCCTTGTTACTTTTACTTTTCAATTTACATTTTAAATAGTCACGTGTCAGGCTTCCTGTTTTATGTGGGAGTATGCTTGGGATTTTAGGTGGGCTGACTTTGAGATTTGAGTTTTTATCAAGGCAGAGTTCTCTTTTTTTCCAGGAAAATAATGTTTAAACAAACCAATACTGAAAGCCATACACTTAGGTGTTTGTGAACTTTTTTTGACTACACATATCTCACTGGGAAAGAAGAAAGGATACTCTACTATCACCACCCACTATAGTTCTTACAAAGAGTCTACCAAGAATCACAGGCAAAGGGCCAGGAAAGAAAGAAGTAAAACAGAATGGCATTAAGTAGGTGGTAGCAAAATATATAAATTTAGTAGGTGGTAGCAAAATATATGAGTTTGGACAACAGTAGGTACAGAAGGGCCAAAAGGAGTTTTTTTTTGTTGTACTTGAAAGATTCTTGGAAACAGATCTGTGAAATGATCATATTGCTTGAATAGTGAGGGCCAAATGAGAATAATCAAAGGTACAATCTATGTACTGGTTTTTTAAAAGACTATTTGGCATGGGCTAGCTAGTTCTAAGATTTACAGAAGTGATTAAAGCTGAGCGATTATTTGTGCTATAGTCATAGGCATCTTGGAAGGAGTGGCTGAAAGAAAGATTTGAGTTATGTTGCTTTTCCAGGTTTCTTATTTTCCTTGTACAGGAAAAAAAATGAGGCATAGTATGATTGCCATGTATAGCCTGATCCCATGGATTTAAACTCAGTTAAGACTATAACCCATAGCAAATTCATAATTCATTAGAAGCCTGCTTGTTTTCATATAGGCTTTTGTACAGGTGTATCTAAAGTGGATGCTTTGTTTTTTTTTTTTAAGGACATTTGACACATTAAGGAATCATCCATCATTTTATGTATTTAATCATCGTGGTCGAGTACTGTTCCGGCCTTCGGATACGACGAACTCTTCAAATCAAGATGCATTGTCCTCAAACACATCATTGAAGTTACGAAAACTTGAATCACTGCGTCGTTAAGATTTTTACAAATTATAATAACAGGACAGGACACAGAGCTGGAATATTGGAGTTTGGGGTATAAAACACTCCCCCCATCATCAGTATTTATATTATATTGATCTTTCAGACCTAATTAAAAAAAGTCTATGGCCCTTGTTTGTACACTGTTAATCCAATCATTAATGGAGTATAAGTTATCTGTGAAATGAGTCTTTGATCTTTCATAGAGAGAATTCTTTTTTCCATTTAAAACAAATTCATATCTTTTGTAAAAATCACTGTTTTGAACACATTTCTTTGAAAAATGTTGATTTTGTAATTATTTATTTTCTTAGATTTCTTTTCTTTTGCACTTGAGTTTTTAGGATCCTTTTGGAAATAATGTGACTACTGCATTTTGCAGCATGAATGAAAGTTAAAAAGTCTTTGGTTCTTAACAACAAATGGACTTCTCTAAAGAGAGCAAAATGGTGGCTTATCAGTTTTTCTTATGACCCCTAAAAAGTGGCTGTGCTTCAGCAGATGCTTGCCAGTTTTTAATTTATCATGACTTCTCGCCCCACCCCACTCCCATATACCTTCTAACATTGACTGTCTTGTTTCATCACTTCTCTGGGGTTCTGTGTGCAGTGAGCAATTCTTGTGTCAGAAATTCTTTGTCATAAGTATATTTAACAAATCCAACTTGCTGTAAAGCTACTTATGTTCTCTTCCTTTCTCTGTCAGAAATTTCCCCAATTGATTATGTAGTTAAAGAATGGTTGAAGATAGACCAAAAGACCATTCATGATTTCATTGATTATACTGCCTGTGTAGAAGAATAGTAATCACCGAAGAAAACCGATTTCTTGTCATCAGCCAGTTTAACTTATCAAAGTCTCTGTTGTTTTATTGCATACTAAACTAGCAAATTAGTGAAACTGAAGGAAACTTCTCATCAAAGGTAGGCTTCAAAGGCATTGGGACAAATATGTTTTAAATATTTGGAACTAATAGCTTCAGTGAAAAACAATTAAGGTCATTTAAGAAACTGTTTTATAGCTTCAGATTCGTTAGCAGGCTTAGAGTTTTTCCATCTTTGTTGGGTGCTGCTGAAGGTGAGGATGAGGGGACAGAGTAGACTTTTTTTTAGAAACAGTAATTCTGGGTTTAGGGAAATTTGGCTAGCCCTTTGAACTGCAGGGAGCTTAACATGTCTTTGTAGAGAAGGTTGCTTTTGTTGAACTGTACAGGTATGAAAACATTGCTTTCTTTGAATTGTATAGGTGCAAAGGGAATAACTATGCAGACTTGAAACGCCTTTGGCAAGAGTCCATAAGATGCCCCCTTCTGCTTGATGGCATTTTTCCCATTAGCAGTGGACCTCAGCTCTTCTATCCTGCCTGGTAACACATAGCCCCAAAGCACGAGACTTTTGTCATTGAGCTTTTACTGTTTAGTTTTGTTTTGCCAACCCAATCTGTCTGTGGAACACTGACTCTGCTCTCTAAGGAGAACAAAGTTAGAAATCTGCTGATAGCCTAAGATAATTTAGAAATGAGTTAAAAATGGGATTCAGGGGATTAATATAGTGATAACTAAATCAAAATATGGTATGAGAAACAAGCTCCTTCCATCAGGCTTGCCTGCCATTTCCTCAGGTATGACTTGATTCGAAAGAGCCTCTTTGGGGCTGCCTTCCTTTTTTATTATTCACATACCTTCAACGCAGCCATTTAAAGGGTACAGTTCAGTGGTTTTGTCATATATTCGCAAAGTTGTACAATCACTACCACAATGCATTTTAAGACATTTCTGTCACCCCCAAAAGAAACCCTGTACCCTTTAGCGGGCGCCTCTCATATCCCCGTGCCCCAGTGCCTCCCAGCCCCGGGCAACCACTAATCTCCTTTCTGCCTCTATAGATTGGCCTGTTGTGGTCATTTAATATGAATGGATTCGCACAATGTCTGGCCTTGCTAGTGACTGGCTTCCCAAGTATAGTTTTGTTCTACGTGGAGTGAGAACTTCTCCCCTTGAGAACTGTGATTGCTGTAGAAGGAAGCGGTTGGTCAAATCAGTAGATGTGGAGTAGGGAGGACCAGACACTTACCACGTTTCTTTGTCAGTCTTAGGCTGAATGGTTTTTCCTCGTAACCAAGCACTCGTGATATACTACTAGTTATAATACTTTGGCTAGTCTCTAGAATGGAGACTGAAATCTTTGCCTGCCCAGTCAGGAAAGTCCCAGTAAAAATGATGCCCGATAATTTGGCAGGTAATTGACACAGTTTTCAGGTGCGTCTAACTTGGCTAGCAGCTTGTGTACCTCGGGCCAGGTGAGCTTCTCAAATTTCTTCTTCAATTTCCTCCAGTGAATTTCTGTTTTCTTTTTCCAGTATGTACCATAGGACTAAAGGTGATTTGGGTGCATTGTAACCGTGCTAAATGGGTTAAATTCAGAATTTTATTTATAATACTTTGAGACAGTCCGTGACTACCTAGGGTAGTCCAAAAAAAAAAAAATGTAGTGATGTGAGCTAGTTAAGCCTGCTGCAGTTGACCGCGATTTTAGTGACATTCAGAAGTGTGCACTATTGAAGGCTCTCTAGAATATAGGAAGAGACCTCTTAGTAACTAGGGAACCAGCCGAATGCTGTGGGCTAATGGCCCAGCCACAGAAATGCAGATCTGGCGGATTAGAGGCGATGATGCTCTGTAACTCCCTAATGATTGTTTCCTAAGCACTGTGGCTAATTTTTGAGGGGCATGACAGCATCTTCCTGGTTGTATGTGGCCTGTTTCCATGATGTATTGAGTAGTGTTGTTTGTTGTGAACATCGATGCCTGTAACACCAAGCTAAACACCTTCTTTTGGATATGTTTCCTCTCTTTAAATGGCCTTGCCCTGTCCAATAAATAAATGATTGTCTCACCCTGTTTTTGGTAGTGGTTTTTGTTTTTGTTTTTGTTTTTTAAATCTCATTCTCTTCTGCTTCTCTGTCCCCAGAAAAATGTTAAGAGCTAATTTTATGACTGTATTTTTTCCCAGTGTGATGCTGTTCTAGTAAATTCAGTGGATGCTTTACTTTTTATTGTACATGTAAAGTCAAATTGCACTTTTATGTATTTTTGGAGTCGAAATAGAATATGCAATATCATTTATATTTATAAGTTATCAAAGAACCTTTGAAGTATAAGAATTTCAGTCCTTGAATAGCAGTGTCCAATCATTCCATCACAAATTTGTTATAACTTTAGACCTAACAGGAAATCATGATTGAAAGCATCAGGGGGCAAATCCAGAATCTGATGAAAACCCAAGGGAAAGTTCTGATTTGTAAAACTTGGCTCATATCTGGAGTATTTTGAAAAACAGCACTAGCAGATTCAAACCTACCTAGGAATATCTCAGAATAACCTACAAATCAAGTATTCTTTCAAAAGGGAAAAACAAAGATGATATATGCATGTGGCAAAAACAAAAAAACCAGATGGTACAGAAAGGCATGTCGTTGAAACTTGCCCCCTTCCCTCCTGCGCCTCATGTCTCTCCAAAGGTAACCAGCTTAGAGTGTCCTGTATATTCGTTTGGGGAAAAATTATTTGCCAGCAAATATGTATTTTAAAAACTTTACATTAATGGAATCAGACTGTATACACTACTGTACCTTGCTGTTTTTGCTACCTGTGTCTTACAAGATCTTTCTATATCAGAATATACAGAAATACCTCATTATTTTTAATGACTGTGTGGTATTCCATTGTATGAATGTGTTACAAATGTTCGAACACTGATGAGATCTCAGGTGTTTTTCAATATTTTACTATTGCTAAACCATATTGCGGTGAACATACTTGATACATATAATGAGATTATACCCACAGAGTTAATTCTTAGCAGTAGAATTGCTGGATCAAAGGGTATTTTTCGTTTTCATTTAAGTAGTTATTGCCAAGTTGTTCTCCAGGAATCTTGGCCCAGTTATTCTCCCACATATAATTTGTAAGAATAATTATTTCCGAGGCCCACGCTGATACTGGGTACTAAGCTTTTAAACATTTGATCTTCTGAAACTGAATAAATGATATCTTGCATCTTACATTAGCTATATTACATGTTAATGAAGGATATGGAACACATTTTCATGCTTATTGGTTACTTATATTTCATTTTCTGTGAACTGTGTGGTCATGTTCTGTTTTCTATTAGATGATTTGCTTTTTATTGATTTGTATGAGCTCTTTGTAAGCTAAGAAAATTGGTCCATTGTCATTTGTTTAAGAATATTTTCCTGAGATTCATCTATATATTTATTTACTTATTTATGTAGTTAAACTTAGCAGTCTTTATGGCTTCAGGGATTTGTGCCTTGCTTAAAAAGGCCTTTACATTTAAGAATAAATTTCATGTATTTTTCCAGTACTTTTAAGGTTTTTTTTTTAACCTTTAAGTCTTTGCTTCATTTGGACTTTATTTAGGTAGAAGGAATGAGGTAAGGATTCAACATTTTTCTCCCCAAATGGCTATTTGGTTGTCCCAACCCCACTTTTTTACTTTTTTCCCCACACTGATTTGAAAATCCGCCTTCATCCATGCATTGAATTTCCGTGTGTATTTAGATCTGTTTCTGAGCTCTGCAGTCTGTTACAAAAATTACCAGTCTGTTAATTATTTTATTATTTTAAGTTGCTATACACTTTCATATTTTGCATTGCTAGTCCACACAACATTATTACTATTTTCAGGACGTTTTCCTAGTTATTCATGCATGTTTATATTTCTAGAGTGACTTCAGTATCATTTTGTTCATCTCTAGAATCCCGATATTTTTCTAAAATTTTATTTTGAAAAATTTCAAACTTACAGGAATCGTGAAAGAATAATATGAGGAATACCAATATACTTTTCATTTAGTTACGATTCCTAACATTTTGCCACTTGGCTTTTGTTGTCTCCAAACATGCTTTTGTCCCCTCCTGGGTAGTTTATGGTATGTGTGGACTTCATGATCATACTTCACGAGACCATGACATCCCTAAATACGTCATGCTCTGTTCCTATAAGGATGAGGACATTTCCCATTTAACCACAATACCACTCTCACACTGAAGAAAATGGTGAACCATCCAATATTATATTCAAATTTCCCCATGTGTCTCCAGAATGACTTTCATAGCCGACCCCACCAAGGTTCGCAAATTACATTGGTTAGTGTGTCTCTCCAGTCTCTTTTAACAGTCCCCCTCCTTTTTTTAAAAAAATGATATTATCTAAATAAACTTTATTTTTCAGAACCATTTTAGAGTTACAGAAAAATTGGGAAGATGGTGCAGGGTTCCCACGTACCCCATACGCAGTTTCCCCTACTGCTAACATCTTAGGTTATCATGAGACATTTGATACAAGCAAGGAACCAATATTGATACATTATTGTAAACTACAGTTATTCAAGCTTCTGCAGATTTTACTTAATATCCTTTTTGTGTTCCAGGATTCCATCCAGGATACTGCATTACATTTAATTGTGGCGTCTTCTTAGGTTTTTCTTGGCTTTGACAGTTTCTTATACTGTCCTTGTTTCTGATGACAGCTTTTTTTTAAAAAGATTTTATATGAGAGAGTGAGCACAAGTTGGAGGGAGGGGCAGAGGGAGAGGGAGAAGCAGACTCCGGGCTAAGCAGGGAGCCCGACACAGGGCTCGATCCCAGGACCCTGGGATGATGACCTGAGCTGAAGGCAGACGCTTAACCGACTGAGCCACCCAGGCGCCCCGACCTTGACAGCTTTGAGGAATACTGGTCAGGTATTTGGTAAAATGTAAATGTTCCTTTATTGGGATTTGTCTGATTTTTTTTTTACCATTATTATACTGGGATTATGTGTGCTGTTACCATATCAAGGGTACATATTTATTGACATGACTTAATCACTGTTGATATTATTCTTGATCACCTAAGTTAGTGTTTGTCAGGTTTCGCCACTGTAAATCTACTCTTTTTTCCACATTCCATACATCAATTACTTGGCATTCTTCTGCACAGGAGATATGTTTCTTCTTTCCCACTTGCTAATTTAATCATTTATTTATATGAGTTTGGGCTCTTGGATTTTTTTTTATACTTTGAGTTATCACGTAACACTATTTTGAGGTTGGAATTGTCCTAGTTTTGGACATTGGGAGCTCTTTCATTGGGCTCCTGTGTCCCTCTGACATACTCGCATTGTTGTGGACTTTCTTATTTTGTTTTGAGCACTTCCTTACTATCTGGCACTACAAGATGTCCCAGGCTCATCATGTATACTTCCTTCCCCAGTCCTAGAATCAGCCTTTTCTCCAGGGAACCTGGTTCCTTTTATGGAAGAATGGTATTAGAAACCAGGATCTGGGCCTTAGTTGTGCCCAGTGCTGCTGGCGTTTTGTTGCTTCGAGGGCCTTTCAGCTGACAGAGCAAGAAAATGTATGTGTACGCACCAACCTGTGCATATACACACATATATAAATATTTCTGGTTGTAACCTCTGTAGTTCTATTAAGTGAAACACAAAATCGTACTGATGTTCCATCCATCTCCACATAAAATTTTCTAACCACCTCTCCTGCTGATTCACAAACTTCCACTCCCACACTAAGAAACCTGGTCCCCACCATCTGCTACCTGTTTACTTGAATTGTTTAAATCCAGTATACGCAGTTTCAGAAACATCACCCTGTGCTCCCATGGAAGACAACATTTCCAACCAGAGCAGTGATTATGTATGTTTGTTTGCCATTATTTTACAGACCCCACTCATTTCCGAAGTTACTTAAGTCAGCACCCCTCCCCTTCAGTATGCTTGTTTCACAGTTGGATTGCTTTGTCACATTCTGCCTTCTACTCTGGGATTCCCCCGACCTAAATGATTTCTAAAAATTTGTATACACCAGGGTTCACTTTTTGTGCCCAAAAGTTCAACAGATTTTGACAAATCCATAAAGTTATGTGTCCACAATTGCATTATCATATAGAATAATTTCATAGCTCCAAAAATCCCTTGTGCTTAACCTATTCAACCCTGTCCCTCTCTCTGGAACCCCAGTTTACTGCTGGTCTTTTCACTGTCTCTATAGTTTTGCCTTTTCCAGAATGTCATATAGCTGGAACCATGCAGTATGTAGCCCTTTTAGACTGGCTCCTTTTACTTAGCGGTATGCATTCAAGATTCCTCCATGTCTGTCTGTGGCCTAACTCATTTTTTAAAATCTCTGAATAATAGTCCATTGAATGAACATTCCACAGTCTGTTTACGCATCACCTGTTGAAGGACATCTCCAGTTTTTGACGAGTATGAATAAAGCTGCCCTAAGCACGTGCATGCAAGTTTTTGTGTGAACATAATTATTCATATTAGTTGGGTAGATTCCAAGGTGAACAATTGCTGGGTCATATGGTAAGATTATGTTCAGCTTTATGAGAAATTGCCAAGCTGTCTTCCAAAGTGGCTGCACCATTTGGCATTCCCATCAACAATGAATGCAAGTTTCTGTTGCTCGGCACCCTCGTCAGCAGCTGGCATAGTCAGGTTTTAGCTATTCTAATAGGTGTGTAGTGATATCCTGTTTTATTTATTTATTTATTTATAAAAAAGGTTTATTTATTCGAGAGAAAGAGAGAGGGAGTAGGGGGAGGGGCGGAGGGAGAGGGAGAGTCCCAAGCAGACTCCTTGAGAAGTGTGGAACCTGACACGGGTCTTGATCTCATGACCCTGAGATCACGACCTGAGCCGAAACCAAGAGTCAGTCACTTAACTGGCTAAGCCACCCAGGCGCCCCATGAGATCGTGTTTTAATTTGCAGGTCTCTCACGACAGATGATGTTGAGCACCTTTTCATATGCTTATTTGTCAGCTGTATTTGTCTTTGGGTGAAGTATCTATTTGGATCTTCCCCCCCCCCCCCNTTCCCCCCCCCCCCCCGATTTCAAATTGTGTTGTTTGTTTTCTTATTGTTGAGTTTTAAGAGTTTTTTGCATATTTTGAATACAAGTGTTTTACAGATGTATGTTTTTCAAGTACTTTCTCCCAGTCTGTGGTTTGTCTTTTCATTCTCATGACAGTGTCTATCACAGTGAAGTTTTTCATTTCAGTAAAGTCCAATTTATCAAATTTCTTTTGTGAATCATGCTTTTGGTTTTGAATTTAAAAGCTCATTTCCAAAAGGAAAGAGGGAAACAAACCGTTAGAGCCTCTTTTTTCCCAAAGATTCATTTATTTGTTTTAAAGAGAGAGAGAGAGAAACAGAGAGCAGGGGGAGGGGCAGAGGGAGAGAGAGAATCTTTGAGCAGACTCTTCACTGAGCATGGAGACTGACATGGGGCTCGAGGTGGGACTCAGTCTCATGACCCAGAGATCATGACCTGAGCAGAACTCAAAGGTCAGATGCTCAAGCAACTGTGCCACCCAGGTGCCCTACCATTAGAGACTCTTAAAGATAGAGAACAAACTGAGGGATGATGGAGGGAGGGAGGTGGGGGATGGGCTAGATGGGTGATGAGGATTAAGGAGGGCACTTATGATGAGCGCTGGGTGTTGTATGTAAGTGGTGAATCACGGAATTCTACTCCTGAAACCAATATTGCACTGTATGTTCACTAAAATTTAAATTAAAAAAATTTTAAAAATAGAAGCTCATTTCTAAACCCAAAGTCATCTAGGTTTTCTCTTGTTTTCTTATAGAAGTTTTATTGTTTTTCACTTTATATTTAGGCCTATGGGCCATTTTGAGTTAATTTTTGTTTGATCTATGTCTAGGTTCCTTTTTTCCCATGTGAACATCTGATTTTTCCAATGCCATTTGTTGAAAAGACTTTCTCCATTGAATTGCCTTTGCTCCTTTGTCAAAAATCAGTTGACTATATGTGTGGCTCTATTTCTGGTTTGTCTACTCTGTTCCGTTCATCTATATGTCTACTCTTTCATCAATACCATACTCTTAACTACTGTAGTTTTATACTAAGTCTTGAGATTGGGTAGTGTGAGTCCTCCATCTTTCTTCTTATTTTTCGGTATCGTGTTGGCTATTCAGGGTCTTTCATCTTTCCCTATAATCTTTACAGCTAGTTTGTCAATAACTACAAAATAACTTGCTGAGATTTTGATTGGAATTACTTTGAATCTATAGATCATGTTAGACAGAATTGATATTAATACTGAATCTTCCAATTTGTGAACATGTAGTATCTCTTTATTATATAGATTTTGTGGTTTTCCACACAGATCCTGTACATGGTTTGTTTGATTTATATGTATTTTATTATTTTGGTGTTACAAATGGTATTGTTTTTAAAATATTAAATTCCAATTTTAATTGTTGGTATTTAGGAAAGCAATTGACTTTTTATGTTAACCTTATATCTTACTCTTTGTTATCATTATTTTTAAAATTTAGGAATGAATCTTGAACTTTGTCATATGCTTTTTTGGTACATATTGAAATAATCATATATTTTTTTCTTTTACCTATCAAATTATAAGAAAACTTTTTATTTATTTATTTTTTGAAATTCATCTCTGTGAAACTTTTCTATTCCTTTTTCTTTTTTTAAGAATAGCTTTTTAAGGGGCACCTGGGTGGCTCAGTCATTAAGCTTCTGCCTTCGGCTCAGGTCATGATCCCAAGGTCCTGGGATTGAGCCCTGCATTGGGCTCCCGGTTCAGTGGGAAGCCTGCTTCTCCCTCTCCCACTCCCCCTGTTTGTGTTCCCTCTCTCGCTGTCTCTCTCTCTGTCAAATAAATAAATAAAAATCTTAAAAAAAAGAATAGCTTTTTAAATGTCGACCCGTTTTGCATTCATGGGAAGAAGCAAGTACCCATTAAAAAAATAACAGTTTGCTAGGATTTTTGTTTTTTACGATTTTCTTTAATGTTAACCCTGCTTTTATAATAATTCTTCAAACCATAGGTTTGCTAGTAAGACTAGAATTCTGCTAAAAGTTGGATTTATTTTTTGTATGGTTATTCTTTTTAAAGATTTATTTATTTATTTTAGAGACGGGGGGGGGGAGAGAGAGAGAGATCGGGGGAGGAGCAGAGGAAAAGAGAGTCCCCAGCAGACTCTGCCCAAAGTGTGGAGCCTGAGACGGGGCTCGATTTCATGACTCTGAGCTCACAACCTGAGCCGAAACCAAGAGTCAGTCACTTAACCAACTGAGTCACCCAGGCATCCCTATTTCTTCCGGGGTTATGAAGGAGGTCAGTATCTCCTTCTCTGCTGTACTCTGTATGCCTTTCTTTTTCCAGTCAAACATTTTATCATGCAATTTCATCCATACAAAAATATATGGGGCATTTATGTAAGAAGAAACTTAATTGTACTCTTACCATCAAACTTAAAAGTGAGAGTATTACCAATACTATTATATCAACCTTTTATGTGTAACAATTTTATGCCTTCCTTAAGAAATCTTTTCTTATTTTGAAGTCTTCCAAATTTCTTCTACAGTCTTGTTTATTTTTATACTTTAGTACTTAATCAATCTAAATTTGTTTCTTTTTTTGTATATGGTGTGAAGAAGAAACCCAACTGCATTATTTTTCACGTAGATTGCCAGTTGTCCCAGCACCATATATTGCGAAAATGAAAAAAGTCTGTTCTTTCCCCAGTGATCTGAAATGACATCTCTGAAATGCTTCAGATTTCCTCCTATGCATGAGACTATTTCTGGGCTCTGCGTTGTCCAATGTATATACCTCTGCATCTCTAGCATACTGTCTTTATTAATTACTAAAGGCTAGTAAGCCTTGGGATAGTAAGGCAGATCCCCCTAATTTGTTCTTCTTTATGTTTGTCTTGACTATTTGGGGGCATTTACTTTTCCATGTAAATTTTAGAATCAGCTTCTCAAGTTTCATGAAAACCCCTTTTGGGGTTTAGTTTGTAATTGTGCTAGATTTATACATTAAATTGGGTGGTGGAGGAAGTGGACACTGAGTTTCCTATTTATGGTGTTTACGGTGTAGCCATCTCTTTAAAAATATTCTATGATGTCTTTCAATAAATTTTATAATTAGCTGCATACCGGTTTTACACGCATTTAGTTGTATCCATTCCATACTCACACACACACACACTCTCTCTCTCTGTCATGTATATATTCCATATATACTATATATTCCTATCTTTATATATCTATTCCTTATATAGTTTTGCTAATTTTAATAATAGCTTTAAAACGTACATTTCCTAAATTTCTTGTGGCTGTTATATAGAAATGCAGTTAATTTTTATATGTTGATTTTATATCTGGCTTCATGGTTAAATTCTTTGTCTGTAGACTACTTTGAGTTTTTAGTTTAGCTAAATAACTTACTTATCTTTTATTGTCTCAGGGTGAAAGCTAGGGATTCTTGTAGTCCGGTGGTGAAGAGAGGTGGTGATAATGGACATTCTTGTCTTATTCTTTTATTTTTTTTAAAGATTTATTTATTTATTTGAGGGGGGAGCAGAGGGGGAGAAACTCAAGCAGACTCCCCACTGACCAAGAAGCCTGATATGGGGCTCCATCTTTTGACCCATGAAATCATGACTTGATCCAAAATCAAGAGTCGGATGCCCAACTGACTGAGCCACCTAGGCGCCTCTCTTGTCTTGTTCTTGATCTTACAAAGAATACTTTTAATTTTCACTGCTTGGAATAAGGTGTACTGTAGTTTTCTGGTAGATTCACTCCTCAACAAATGCTTTTAATTTTGACCTCATGAATAGTTATTACATTGTATCACTTATGTTTTCTACATTGATTAGGATGATTGTATGACTTTGCTCCTTTTTTAATACAGTATACTGGTTATGGATTTCTTGCCTCTCAGCTCCCAATTCCCCTGATCTGTGGAAATGGGCTAGTTCCTTTAAATTTTGTTTTCTTGTGGCAGTTGTCCCTGAAATTTGTCTGTAGGGGGCGCCAGAGATATGGCAGCGGGAAAGTTTTGCTTCCTGGTTCTGCATCATTGGCACAGCAGGCCCCTGCTGGGCGTGAGATTTCTCCAGCACCAGATTCTGTACCCCACACGGCTTCTCCAGTACCCAGCTGGTACAGGGCATTGTGGCCAGCAGCACTCCTTGGCCAGCAACTTCTCTTTAAACCCTCCAAAGCAGTAATACATTAGAGTGCTTCAGGTGAGACATCTCTCTGTACAACATCATCAGATACCCTGAGACAGATTTCTGGCAGCTGTCAGAGGGCAGATTTCTAGAAAGTTCCACTGGTGTGGTACCACAACTTGACTGCCATTCTCTGAGTTGCTTCTAGTCTCTTTCAATAAGGTAAGGATTTCAACTCTTGGTGTGGAAATACTTTTCTTTGGGAACTTTTTCTCTGCCCTGGAAGGGGATTCTTCCTTGGGTGTTCTCAGCCCAGGGAGTGGTACTATTCCTTGGTTGATCTGAACCCTGGGAAGGAGAACTCTTCCTTGGGGTGGGGGACTATTCCTTGGGTGTTCTGCCTTTAGCTATGTGGGGGTCTCTTTCTTGGGTGACTATTTCAGCCCTCGAGAGAACTCTCCCTTGGGCACTCTCAGCTGTGTTGATGAGGGGGCTTTCTTTGAGTCCAGCGAGGAGGATCTCATCTTTGGTACTCAGTACTGGGGGAAGACTTTCCCATGGGTCTTCCCTGTCTCTGCTATGTTGGGGGAAGGGACTTTCCTTGCTTGCTTATCAGCCATGCAGTGGGGAGTTCCTTTCCTGATTGCTTCATCTCAGCCCTGGGTTTGGAGCTGTTTCTTAGATTCTGTATCTAAGCTCTATAAAGGGAAACACTTCCATGGGTGTTTTACATTGCCCTGGGGTGGGGGCTCTTCCTTGGATGCTCTGTCTTCGACATGGAGAGGGGGCTTTTACTTGAGTGCCCTGTCTGAGTGGAGGCAAGGAGGGTATATTCCTAAGGACCTCTATCTCAGCGGTGTTAAAGGAGGGGCTTTCCCTTCAGTGTTTGCTCTCAGCCCTAGACAAATGGATTCTCCCTTGGGTTCTACAGCTCTAATTCCAGAGGGTGGTTTTCCAGAACCACAGAAATCCTCTGCCATACACGGCGTCATAGCTCAGCTTCTCCAACAAGATCTGGACTTGAACCCCTTTGGAAAGGGGATTTTCCTCTTAAGCTCTCTCTAAGCCCTGGAGAGGACTTTTCACTGGGTTTTCTATTTCAGCCCAGGGGTGGCACTCCTTCTTGGGTGTTATGTCAGTACTGGGGGAGGGATTTCCCTTTGGCACCATATCTCAGCTGTGCAGTAGGGGAATTTTCCTTGGGTGCTCTATTTCAACCTGGTGAGGATGCTTCCTCTGATGTTATAATTCAGTGCTGGGCGTGGTGCTTTTCCTTGGGTGGTCTTTCTAAGCCCTGAAGGGTGGCTCTTCCCTGGAGTTCTATCACAGCCCTGGCGGGGGTGGGAGAGACACATTATATCTGCACTTGTGAAAGAGGTCATTGGTATAAAGGCACAGGACAAGCAATAATCCTTGTCTCACAAAAACTAGACTTGACGGTATTCCACATGACCCCAGTCTTTAAGTAATTAGAGTTTCCCTAAATCTTTCTGTGCTTTGGTTTCCATATTTATAACAATGAGGATGATAATCACACCTAGTTCACAGGGCTCTACAGGGGATTAAGTGAGTTAATACATGTAAAGCCCTTAGAATTGTACCTGGTGGGTAGTAATGCTAAATGACATGTTTTCACCCTCTTTGTACTCTTCTATTGCAGGAAATGCAAATTGTATGAAAAATTGTTTTTTGTGATTTTATTCAAATAACAGGGGGCATAGTTTTGGTTATCCTTGGATGATAACAGCTTAAAGATAACTTTTTTTTTTTTAAAGTTAACCTTCTATACTTCTGGTCCATATCTCCCGACATTGAAAAGCACTCCTCTCTACCTGGCACCTAGGTGGACATATTTGAATCTCCCTGTGTTTGGGGACTTAATTTTCAAACTACCCTACCCTTCACCGTCTATGTGTAGCATTAGTTAAGTGGTAATCAATTTTGTTAATGATGAGTTTAAAGCATAAACACACACACACACACACACACACACACACACACACACACACACACACAAAATGATTTCCCCTAAAGGGAGTTGGCACAGAATGGGTTTTACTTCTTTAATGGGTAACCATGTGTTTGGCTCCTTTTGGTTGATGAGAGCCACTCATTCCCCAAACATTTTGATTAATCATGGTTGTATCATGTTTGTCTTTGGACAACACTTTGTATTTTCAGTTCCTCCTCATTCCACTTAGACTGGATTAAAATTAAGTTGCATATCTGAGAACAGAGCATTTCTTGGTGGATGGTAAATTTTTGCCGCATGATTAAAACTTATATTAATGATGCAAATACATGATTTTAGGCACATTTGCAGACTTTCCAACTTTGCAATGGTTGCATTTTTATCATTAATGGAATATGTTGATTGATTTTTTTTCAGTGACTGATGACCGATGAAGCAAATGAGTTTGCTGCAGGGCTTGAAGACAAAATGAAAAGTCCTGGAGAACCCGGCAGTCCTTTGTCATCTAAGAGAAGGTATAGGACGGCCTTGCTGTTAATGAAATAGGAAGGAAGATGGTAATTATGTCTTTGAGAAACAGATATGAGCATGTTTGCAAGTAGAAGGAAAAGAATCTAATAAGCCACAACTATTTGGAGTTGTTGCAAGAGTTAGTAGGATGAAGCAGGTCTCTGGGGCAGTAGGAGATTATGGGCTCAACAGGATGATGGACCTGGACTCACTCTCTGCATGTCCCCACCTCCTGTTCATCTTCTAACCCAGTGCAGTCTGACCTCTGCTTTCTCTGCTCCACTGAAACTGTCCTTGTCAAGTTCCCAGTGTCTGCTGCATGTTGTCTAACTTCTCGGCAGTATTTGACACCGTCATTCACTCAGTCCTCCATGAAAACCTTCTTGGGTTTCCAGAAACCACATTTTCCTGATTTCTTACCCCCTTACTGGGACTCTTTCTCATTCTCCTTTTCTTGTTGTTTCTTTTCATTCCCACTACTAAATATTGTAGGGCCACTAACCCGGATCCTGGGCCTTCTTCCCTTGAATATACTCTCTCCTTAGATGACCCCACCTAGTCTTGGAACTTAAAATATGACGACGTTTATTTCAATAACACCCAAATTGATACCTCTAGATTACAACTTGCTCCTGAACTCCAGAATCAAATTCAAATGCGTACATGGTATCTCCACTTGCATGTCTAAGAGACATTTAAAACTCAACCCATTCCATGTGTTTAAACTGAACTCCTGAACTCCCTCCCTTGCACATGCCTTCTCTACATACAGCACTGTCTATTTTGGCTTTTGGTGTTATATCTAAGAAATTACTGGGGCGCCTGGGTGGCTCAGTTGGTTGAGTGTCTAGCTCTTGGTTTCGGCTCAGGTCATAATCTCATGGGTCATGGATTGAGCCCTAAGTCAGGTTCCATGCACAGCAGGGAGTCTGCTTGCTGATTCTCTCCCTCTGCCCTCCCCACGCTCCCTCTCAAATGATAAATACATCTTTTAAAAGAGGAAATTATTGCCAAGTCCAATGTCATGAAGACTTCCCCCTATGTTTTCTTTCAGGAGTTTTATAGTTTTAGGTCTTTCATTTAGGTCTTAAATCCATTTTGAATTAATTTTTATTTATGGTGTAAGATAAGGGTCTAACTTTATTCTTTTTTATGTGGGTATCCAGTTTTCCCAGTGCCTTAATTAATTAATTAATTTATTTATTTATTATTATATTCAGTTAGCCAGCATATAGTACATCATTAGTTTTTGATGTAGTGTCCGATGATTCATTAGTTACATAGAACACCCAGCGCTCATCACCACATGTGCTCTTCTTAATACCCATCACCCGGTTACCCCATCCCCTGACCCCCCCTCCCTTCTATAACCCTCAGTTTGGTTCCCAGAGTCCAGAGTCTCTCATGGTTTTTTCCCTCTCTGATTTTTTTCCATTCAGTTTTCCCTCCTTTCCCCTGTGGTCCTCCACACTATTCCTTATTTTCCACATATAAGTGAAATGATATGATAATTGTCTTTCTATGCTTGACTTATTCCACCCAGCATAATCCCCTCCAGTTCCATCCATGTCGATGCAAATGGTACGTATTCATCCTTTCTGATGGCTGAGTAATATTCCATCCCAGTACCATTTAAAAAAATTTTTTTAAAGTAAGCTCTACACCTAATGTGGAGCTCGAACTCATGACCCTGAGATCAAGAGTCATGTGCTCTAGTGACTGAACCAGCCACATGCCCCCCCTCCCCCAGTAACATTTTTTTGAAGAGACTCCTTTCCTCATCGAATGGTCTTGACACTCTTGTAGAAGCACATTTGACCATATATGCAAGGATTTATTTGTAGGCTCTCTAGTCTATTGGTCTATTTGTGTTTCTTTAAACCATTACCACACTGTTTTAATTATTGAAGCTTTATAATACATTTTAGAATCAGGAATGTGAGTCTTCCAATTTTATTCTTCCTTTTCAAAATAGTTTTGGCTATTCAGTGTCTCCTGAAATTTCATATGAATTCTTAGGATGAATTTGTCTATTTCTGCACAAAACGCTATTGCAGTTTTGATAGGGATTACATTGTAGATTGCTTTGGATAGTATAAGCTTCTTACCAATATTAAATCTTCCAGCCCATGGACGTGGGATGTCTTTCCATTTATTTGTGTCATCTTAAATTTTTTCAGCACTTTTTTAAAGTAAACGCTACACCCAGCATGGGGCTTGAACTCATGACCCCGAGATCAAGAGTCACATGCTCTACTGACTGAGCCAGCCAGGTGCCCCATTTCAGCAATGTTTTATAGTTTTCGATGTACAAATCTTTCACTTTCTTTGTTAGGCTTATTTCTAAGTACTTTACTCTTTTTTAAAAAGAATTATTTATTTATTTTAGAGAGAGAGCGCACGCGAGTACATGAGCAGGGGGAGGGGCAGAGGGAGATGTAAAGGGAGAGAAAATCTCCAGCAGATTCCCCACTGAGCATGGAGCCCAATGCAGGGCTCGATCCCAGGACTCTGAGATCATGACCTGAGCTGAAACCAAGAGTTAGACGCTTAGCTGACTGAGATACCCAGGTGCCCTTCTAAGTATTTTATTCCTTTTAATGCTATTATAAATGGAATTGTTTTCTTCATTTCCATTTCAGATTTTTCATTGTTGGTGTACAGAAACACAACTGATTTTTGTGTGGATTTAGTATCCTGCAACTTTCCATGAAGACTCATTTTATAGTCCCATGTACATTGTAAGCTCCTTTTTGTATCCCTCACAATGTCTTGCACAGCGTAAGTGTTTTAGGTGTCTTTTGGTTAATGACTTTTCTGTTTATTTTCAGATTTTAAAAAAGATTCACAACATTGAGAAGGTACTAGAAAAAGTAATTTTCACCATCTTCACAACAAAGTTAATTACATCACAAACATAGCCTGTTACCACAACTATCTGTGAGAAACAAGGACCAGTTTGCTGTGCTGTGGAATGGTGCTGGATATTGCTGGTTTCCTAGAATGTGGCACTCAAGGGAACTGCCTTCTAGAGGTTAAGAAAAAACAATGAAGCTTTTTAGTGTTGTGATTCTCCATCAGTAAAATTTGGCTTTGGCCCTGAGAATATCAGTTGAATATATAGTTTGCTTTCTTATTTGTTTGTTTTCCCACTCGGGGAAGGGTATGGTAGTGCCTCTTCAGGCAAAATCCTAATACAGTCCTGGTGTCTGCAGCAGGCCATGTTGCTGGCACTGACAACTGCCTTCTTTCACTACTGCTGTCCTCTGCTGCACCTCAGCTCCTCATGATTCTTTGCCTGGAGAGATGACTCGAACCTTCATTCTTCTTTTTTTTTTTTTAATGAATATTTATTTATTTATTTACTTATTTATTTATGGGAAAGAAAGAATGTGCATGGGCATGCGTGAGAGAGTAGGGATGGGGGGAAGGGCAGAGTGGGTGGGACAGAATCCCAAGCAGACTCCCGGCTGAGTGCAGAGCCCGATGCGGGGCTCGATCTCATTGACCCTGAGATCACGACCTGAGCTGAAACCAAGAACCAGATGCTCAACTGACTGAGCCACCCAGGCACCCTTCAAACCTTCTTTCTTGAACGGTTTGGCCGTTGGATGTTTTGTCTCAGTTAGGTTATTATAATTATCCACCGACTTTTTTTCAGCTTCACCGACAAATGAAAGTGTAAGATATTTAAAGTGTATATCATGATGATGTGATATGCATATGCTGTTCATTGACTTTAACCGTGAACCACGGGAGTATCAAGAAGCTCTCTGAACACATCAGACATACTCCTCCACAGCTTTTTTGTAGGAGGAACTCAATTTCCTTTGATAGTCAGGTTCAGTCACCCCAGCCAGTACAGTACAGCCCTTCTTTGCCTGTTGATTGAGAGGTCTGGGGAGTCCAAAGTGGCCAGCTGCAAGACTCAACTTCCCATTCAATGGAATCATTGTTTTATCCCCTGGTGAAAGCATTTCTTTCTTTGGCATGAAGACCTCTAGCCCAGAAGAGCTAGAGCTCTTGTTGTGGGGACAGGAAGCAAACATTTTCTATTGTCTTGCTAGGGGTAATAGTGAGGAGAGGCACTCCCGTTTCCATACCTTGATTGCAGGACCCATAAATCCGTGTGATAAGAGGAACAGCACCATATACCTATGCATATAAATGATTAGATAGATCATGGCCATCTCCTAGAGGCTGTTGCCCCAGATCCTCAAGTCACTGCCACTTGGCTAGAAACAAGGGAGGTCTTCGAATAGTCATTCCACTTCAGGATGAGGAGAAACCTAAAACCAATGGATTCCATGAATATTGCTCAATTGCTGCACTCATTTCCTATAAAATGAGTTCCTTGTTAGAAGTGGTGCTGTTTGGAACACCATGATGGTGAATAAGGCACTTTTCAAATCTACAAATACTGGTTTCTCAAAAGCACTATAGGTGGGAAGGAAAATCCATGTCCACAGTGAGTGTCTATTTGAGTAAGCACAAAGCATGGCCTCTTCCTTAACAGAAGCAGTCCACAGCGCAGTCCCTGCCAGCCGGTGGTCAGCTGATTGCTCTGGAGACGGGTGCCATATCAGGGGCTCCATGGCGGCCTCCGCCTCTGGCAGACTGGGCACTCAGCGATGGCTGTGGTGAGATCAGCCTTGGTGAGTGGAGGCCCATGTTGCTGAGGATAACCTCCATCCCGGCCACTTGGCCACTTAGTTCTGGGCCCCACTGGGTTCTGACATGACTGCTGGAGAAGAGCCTGATGGGTATTTACATAATGGGTCCCCTAGCCGTCAGATTATCAAACTTCTGTGCCGGTAAGGTTATTCTTTGCTGATCACCCATGGGACACACTTATCTTCCTATCATATGTCTGTTTGGATGGGTGTATCCACATACCTCTTCCCTAGACCTCCTTGTCACAAACTTTCAATCACGTATTTTTGAAGTCCCTGACCATTTAACTAATGACTCGGACACGGCCTATGCATGGTTATACACTCATACCTCTGGCCATCTCTCCTCCAGGCAGAGAGAACAAGCAGGCGCACTGCTCAAAATTTTCCCTCTGGGAGGCTTACCCCTCACCAGGGTCCAGGGCTATCCCAGGTGGGACTGTAGTACAGCTGCTGTCCACTTTTGGCCTGTGTAAGAGGCAGGATTCTAATTATGTCCCACCTTCCCAATATTCCAGTCTTCTGGTTATTCAAACACTAGTATGAATACTGCTGTGGTGGGATCTTTTTACTGCTAAGATGAGTATTTTATTTTGGTAGCATTAAAAGAAAAGCAATGGTATTTCTACAGTGAGGTGAAAACAGTGTTTAAACTTCATTATTAATCAAATGTACTCCAAATGAGAGTATGTTTTATGAAGGTCCCAAAGCACAGGCAAATCTTAATACAATGGTGCAGGAATTTGTAATACTGAAAGTAGCTCTGTCTGACAGGGTATTTAAAAACATATTTTTTAAATTCTAAAAGCAGTCAAGCAATCCCTCCCAAACAACTGTGTCAAGAGTGAAACAACATGTTCCATTAATACTCTAACAATTTCATTGTAATACTTTTACTGCTATGACAATTTTTATATGAATTTTGCTGTACTTAAAATAGACTTTGAAAATGGAAAAGTGTACAAAATTCCAGATAAAATGATTAAGGGATGCAATTTAATAAGCTTTCCCCTCCCCTTCCTTATCATCAATGATTACCTTTAGCAGCTAGGAGTTGAACTTTATTTATTTATTTTTTTTTAAAAGATTTTATTTATTTATTTGACAGATATAGAGACAGCCAGCGAGAGAGGGAACACAAGCAGGGGGAGTGGGAGAGAAAGAAGCAGGCTCACAGCGGAGGAGCCTGACGTGGGGCTCGATCCCACAACTCCAGGATCACGCCCTGAGCCGAAGGCAGACGCTTAACCGCTATGCCACCCAGGCGCCCCAGGAGTTGAACTTTAAAATATAGCACCCCCTGTGGTGCATGGGTGGCGGTCCGTTAAGTGTCTGACTTCAGCTCAGGTCATAATCTCAGGGGATCGAGCCCCGTGTCGGGCTCCCTGCTCAGTGAGGTCTCTGCTTCTCCCTCTCCCTCTGGAGACTGGTATGCAGCATAAGAAAACCTATAGGCTATCCACCCAGAATGCCCAAATTGAGTCCCTCTTAAATAATAACAAACAGCACATGTTTCCAGGAACTCTTAACAGTGAGAAGTTCATGATGGCAGCCATTTCCCCACCCAGGAAACAGGGGTAGGGGGAATATTAGGGACATGAACTTCCCCCCGCCCCGCACACACATACACACTCTCTCTCTCAAAAAATAAAATCTTTAGGGGCGCCTGCCTGGGATCGAGTCCCACATCAGGCTCTTCCGCTATGAGCCTGCTTCTTCCTCTCTCACTCCCCCTGCTTGTGTTCCCTCTCTCGCTGGCTGTCCCTCTCTCTGTCGAATAAATAAATAAAATCTTAAAAAAAAAATAAAATACAACCCCCTCAAATGAAAACCTAAGTTTTAAATCTTAATCAGGTATAACTGGAAAAGTTTACTTACATTTGGATACCTTTTATAAAACCTTTTCTTTTTTTGTATTAAAACAGAAACCAGTTCCCAAAACCTCTTATTCAATTATATATCCTGATTGGACTAATACCTGATAGAAGACTGTCACTTTTGGTTTTGTAATTGTGATCTTTCACTGCAGTCTTCTATAGCTTTTACAGAGCTCATGGTGAACTGTTAAGAGTTTCTGGAAACATGTGTTGTTTTTTATTATTTAAGAGGGACTCAATTTGGGCATTTTGGGTGGATGGCCTACAGGTTTTCTTGTGCTGCATACCAGTCTCCAGCATGAAAAATGCTGGGAACTTGAGGAACTGCACTTTCCAGAATGTTGGCAGCCAGGATACTGTCAAATATTGAAGAATCCTGTCCCAGTGATAATCATCGTGAGTACAGAAAGTGTCTGCATTCACTCAGCTTCTTTTTTTTTTTTAATTTTATTTTATTATATTGTGTTAATCACCATACAGTACATCCCCAGATTCCGATGTAAAGTTTGATGCTTCATTAGTTGCGTATAACACCCAGTGCACCATGCAATACGTGCCCTCCCTACTACCCATCACCAGGCTATCCCCTTCCCCCACCCCCTCCCCTCTGAAGTCCTCAGTTTGCCTCTCACATTCACTCAGCTTCTGATACGCATCCTGGGTCAAGGGCAGCCCCGTATTGTGCTCGGCGGCTGGCCAAGTTTTCGTCTTCAGCTTGTCAGCAATGCCAGAGAAAGTTTGCCCGGGGCAGTCAGGGTCCCTAGAGAGAGAACATCCTACTCAGGATGTGCTTGCTGCTCTAACTCTCCCATCTTTTTGAAGACGTGGTAAGAGCCTGGAGCTAAGTAGTGATCCTTGTCTAGCATGAGCATAAGTCCAGCAGCGTCCGAGTATTTCTGACCATTTCCCATATAAAATGCAGCTTCCCCCACCAATGTTTGGTTTGGGACAACTTGGCCGACCCTCCCTGGTGGCAGGAACGCACCCCATCTTCAAAGCTGCATTCTTCTGTGGGTCTCTGCGGCAGTCTCTCGGGTCACTGCCCGGAGACTTGCTGGGGAACGAGTGGATGGCGCCAGGACAGACGCCTGCGGGACCAGACAGAAAGTTACGCAGCCGTCGCCAGACCCCGCAGCTGCCCTCGCTGACTCACCCCCACCCCCGGGGCGGGGGGGAAGCCCCGAGGGCTCTCAGCTCCGCTCGCGCTCCTGGTCCCCCCTCCCTGCACGTCCCCACCTGGCAGCTGCAGCGTGGCCATCGCCTCCCCCGCCCCAGCCACTGGGAGCCGGGGCTCGGGGTCCGCCTGGTCCTGGTCCTCCAGGAAGACGTCCCTCCACCGCCGCCCGACAGCACCCCAGCTCCGAGACCTGGCCCTCCAGCGCCCCCGCGTCCTGATTTTGGCTGCTGTGCTGGCACCGCAGCCTCCTCCCACCCCGGCGGTAACCTCCTGTGATGGGCTTTTGCCACTGACGAAGCTCTCTAGTCCCACTGTCCCTGCGATGGCCTGTGGCTGGGCCTGACGCACGCAGGCGAGTCCGTTAAAGGCAGGCAGCTATCTGGAACAGGGAGCCGAAGAGGAAGTCAAGAAGGATTTGCCACTCTACCGCTTTGAAGGTGTACGAGTCCAGGTGAGAGGGGTGAGAAGGTGTGCAGGAGGACCTAGGAGCTGACAGTGGCCCCTGGCTGACACCCAGCAAGGCCGATGGGGAGCTCAGGTTTACAGTCTTAAACACGTGAATAGATCCTCAACACATCAGTCAGGAGGGAGCTGGGAATGAAAGCCACAATGAGATACCACTTCACACCCAGTGGGATCGCTGTTAACAGGTGTTTAACAAGTGTCCTGAGGAGACTGGAGCCCTCCCACACTGCTGGTGGGAATGCAAAACGGTGCAGCATCTTGGCAGAACAGGCAGGCATTCCATCAAAAAACTACACATAACTTTACCAAATGACCCAGCAATTTCACTTCTAGGAACATAAGAGACACAGAAGCATGTGTCCACACAAGAACTTGTACGTGAACAAGATCCACCATTATATTGCTTCCACCTCCTTTTTTTTTAAAAAAATTTTTTATTTATTTACTGGAGAGAGAGAATGAGTGGGAGAGAGAGAGAGCACGAGCAGGGGGAGGGAGAGGGAGAAGCAGGCTCCCCGCCGAGCAGGGAGCCTGATATGGGGCTCAATCCCAGGACCTCGGGATCACTACCGGAGCTGAAGGCAGACACTTAACCGACTTGCTTCCACCTCCTTACCCCAACCTCTAGAACCATTCTCACACATTTACCCTAGCTACTGTATATCTATTGGAAAAGACGGGCTGTTCTTTTGGTGAATATCACATCTCGCCGTGGGTCTCGTTTTTTCACTCACTGTTTTGGGATGCGGGCCCCCGAGTCTAGGTGAGACATGATGGTAGGAGCTACAGAGGGCGATCAGCAGGGCCCTGCCAGGCCACCATCTCAGGTGAGACCCTTAGAGGTTTTTCAGGCAAAGGGGAAATAACCTCTTCAGGTAGGAGTGGAAGGGCTGCTTCTGCTGGCAAAGACCCCTCACATAATCCAGAGGTTCGGGGACCCAGACTCATTGACATACACCCATATATTCCCATTCCAATTTCCAGTATCCTATTTCTCCCAATCAGTGCCCTCATATTAGCAAAAGAGACCCAGTGAGGTTGTGAATTTAATTTGTATAGTAATTCAGCCACTCGAAGATTAAACTTTGGATCTGGACTCCCCAAATCTTGGGCCCACGGCTACAAGAGATAACGATTTCTTTCAGGCCTCTAACAGAACTTTTCAGGTCCTTCATTTGGACCTTGATCTGGAACTCTAAGGTCCCAAGCTCCGTCTTTTCTTTCCTCAAGTTCTTTTTTTTTTAAAAGATTTTATTTATTTGAGAGAGAGAATGAGAGAGAGAAAGCAAGAATGGGAGGGGGAAGGGTCAGAGGGAGAAGGAGACTCCCCGCTGAGCAGGGAGCCTGATGCTGGCCTTGATGCAGGACTCGATCTTGGGACTCCAGGATCATGACCTGAGCCAAAGGCAGTCGCCCAACCAACTGAGCCACGCAGGCGCCCTCCCCTCATTCCTCAAGTTCTGAAGCTCATGTAGAAACAACAAATCAACTCCATAAAACTCCTATTTTTTTCCTTCACAATATTCCTTATTTAGACGGAAATATTCTAACATATGGTATACTTGGTCACCCGGAGACTTGTCTTTTATAGGCACTTAATTATAGGTAATTAAAGGTGAACATTTGAGTAGCGCTTTTGCCACTACTTGCTGTGGATTAGCGTGCCCACTTTACCATTGGAAACGGGGTCATTAAAGCCTCCCAATCTAATTAG
The DNA here is from genome assembly GCF_002007445.2 of Ailuropoda melanoleuca. Classification (NCBI taxonomy): domain Eukaryota; kingdom Metazoa; phylum Chordata; class Mammalia; order Carnivora; family Ursidae; genus Ailuropoda; species Ailuropoda melanoleuca. The sequence goes on along the minus strand of NC_048238.1, from coordinate 97,437,207 downwards.
ATATGTATTCCAGGAAACCCAGTACAAATTCAGAGAACACAGTTAAGATTCTGATCCTTTGGAACCACTCCCAGTACCATAATCTGTATCAGTCAGCCTTCAACCCGAAAAGCAGAACTAATGGGAGATTTTATTGTGTGTGTGTATATTACATACACGAGTTTATACATAATGAACTTGGTTGCTAGGTGGAACTGGCTCAAGTAGTCCCTTGAGGGTGACATTGCCTCCAGGGATGATGTTGGAGCAGGTCAGGTAAGTAGGAAGGAAAGACCCTGTGCGGGTTGACTAGCACATTCTATGCTTTTAAAACACCAAAAGCAGGAGATGTTGGTCAAAGGGTACAGTTGTGGATGAATCAGTCTAGAGATCTGATGTGCAGCATGGTGGCAACAGTTAATACTGTATCAAATCCTGGCAATTTGCTGAGAAAGTAGATTTCCGGAACTCTCACTGCCCCCCCAACACAAAGTAATTATGTGAGGAGACAGAGATGTTAATTAGCTTGACTGTAATACCCATTTCACTATGTATATGTGTATCCAGCATTGTGTTATAAAGCTTAAATGTGTACAATTTTTTAGTTTAAAAAATAAAAATGAATGAAATAATAATTTTAAGAAAGACTAAAAGGAAAACAAGATATTGTGAGGTTTTCCTCTCGTGTTTATACACAAGTTTATATTTGGCAGTGTTATGTTCTCGTTAATTTGCAGATATTTTACCTAAGAAAGACTGACTTTGCAGATATAAAAATTATACATCTTATTGGTTTTTCACAAGTTCATTAATGCTGGAGAAATTTCTAGTTATATCTTTCTTGTGATTTGTCATTCCTTCATGGAAAAATAAGTTGTACCATTTTCTTTTAAAAAATTAAGAAGAGATCACAAGAATTTGGACTTCAAATCATCCCTCATTGTCATCAATGGTATTTGTTCATGTTTGGTCCCAAAATGTTGAACTTAATAGCAGAGTGATTTTAAAGGATGGATTTCAAAACAGGGCAATGTTCAAGATATCAGCCCAGAGGGAACCCTCACAAGTCTAGAAGCGGGTGGTCTAATAGGATTAATAAGGGTTTGGTCATCTCCCTCCCTTAGCATTCAGCCAGCTGCAGAAAGAGTAGGGGGGATAGATGAATGGATATATGGATGGATGGATGGATGGATGGATGGATGGATGGATGGATAGATAGATAGATGACAGATTTGTTAAAGAGAATTGGCCTTACACAACTGTGGAAGGCAATTAAGCAGGCCCTATAAGGCTGTTGTCACCTCAACTAAGGGTAGGGAGGTAACAAACAGGCAGGAACCCACAAACATGATCTGGAACGCATTAGGACAGACTGAAGGACGTACTCATCCGTGTTGCCTCTGACCTTGGTGGTGATAGTAACCGCAAGCCAGGAGGGCCCTTTGCATGGAGCTGGGGGCACACATCTGGCCCAGAAGATAGAGTAGCTGAAGGAGGATCCAGGGGAAAGAAGAGAAATTGCAGGGCCAGCTGCTACTCCACCCCGGTAAGGTGAATCAGCCAATCAGCAGCAATGCATGGGAGCTACAAAGTGGCTGCTGCTTCCCCTCAAACACCATCCCCAATCTTCAAAGAATCTGCCTGTGGCTCAGTCTAACCACATACATGCCAGAAAGGGGATTGCGGGTGATGTAATGCCTAGCCAATTGAGACACTACAAGTGATACCCTTGTCACTTTGGTATCCATGTCCATCTCCTTAAACCATATTTAATCTCTACAGACAATGACAAAGTCATACTTCTCTCTAACACGACACAAATCTCTCCCACCAACAACTGAAAAAATCCTAACCCTTCCCTAAAAGAGGGCACTAAGTCCTGTATTTTCTTGGTTTGTTCATTCTTCTACTACCTGATTCACCCCCCAATTTAATATCCTGTACCTTAAATACTGAAAAAACATTAACTTGTTTTTATTTTAATGTTTTTTTATTATATTCTGTTAGTCACCATACAGTACATCCCTGGTTTCTGATGTAAAGTTCGATGATTCATTAGTTGCGTATAACAAACACCCAGTGAACCATGCAATACGTGCCCTCCTTACTACCCATAACCAGTCTCTCCCATTCCCCCACCCCTCTCCTCTCTGAAGCCCTCAGTTTGTTTCTCATAGTCCATAGTCTCTCATGCTTCATTCCCCCTTCTGATTACCCCCCTTTCTTTATCCCTTTCTTCCCCTACCAATCTTCCTAGTTCTTATGTTCCATAGATGAGAGAAATCATATGATAATTGTTTTTCTCTGCTTGGCTTATTTCACTTAGCATTATCTCCTCCAGTGCCGTCCATGTTGCAGCAAATGTTGAGAAATCGTTCTTTCTGATAGCTGAGTAATATTCCATTGTATATATGGACCACAACTTCTTAATCCGGTCATCTGTTGAAGGGCATCTCGGCTCCTTCCACGATTTAGCTATTGTGGACAGTGCTGCTATGAACATTGGGGTACATATGGCCCTTCTCTTCACTACGTCGGTATCTTTGGGGTAAATACCCAGTAATGCAATGGCCGGGTCATAGGGTAGCTCAATTTTTAACTTTTTAAGGGACCTCCACACTGTTTTCCAGAGTGGCTGTACCAACTTGCATTCCCACCAACAATGTAGGAGGGATCCCCTTTCTCCACATCCTCTGCAGCAATTGTTGTTTCTTGCCTTGTCTATTTTTGCCATTGTGACTGGCGTAAGGTGGTATCTTAGTGTGGTTTTGATTTGATTTTCCCATATGGCTAATAATTTTGAACATTTTTTCATGTGTCTGTTAGCCATTTGTATGTCATCATTGGAAAAGTGTCTGTTCATATCTTCTGCCCATTTTATGATTTATTTGTTTCTCGTGTATTGAGTTTGAGAAGTTCTTTGTAGATCTTGGATACCAGTTTTTTGTCTGTAGTATCATTTGCAAATATATTCTCCCATTCCATGGGCTGCCTCTTAGTTTTTTTGACTGTTTCCTTGGCCATGCACAAGCTTTTTATCTTGATGAAGTCCCACAAGTTCATTTTATCTTTTGTTTCTCTTGCCTTTGGAGATGTGTCATGAAAAAGGTTGCTTTGGCTGATGTCGTAGAGGTTGCTGCCTATGTTCTCCTCTAGGATTTTGATGGATTCCTGTCTCACATCGAGGTCTTTCATCCATTTGGAGTTTATTTTTGTGTATGGTGTGAGAGAGTGGTCAAGTTTCATTCTTTTGCATGTAGCTGTCCAATTTTCCCAGCACCATTTATTGAAGAGACTGTCTTTTTTCCACCGGATGTTTTTTCCTGCTTTATCAAAGATTAGTTGCCCAAAGAGCCGAGGGTCCATTTCTGGGTTCTCTATTCTGTTCCATTGGTCGATGTGTCTGTTTTTGTGCCAGTACCATGCTGTCTTTGTGATCACAGCTTTGTAGTACAGCTCGAAATCCGGCATTGTGATGCCCCCAGCTTTGTTTTTCCTTTTCAACAGTTCCTTGGAGATTCGGGGCCTTTTCTGGTTCCATACAAATTTAAGGACTATTTGTTCCAGTTCTTTGAAAAATGTCCTCGGTATTTTGATCGGGATAGCATTGAAAGTGTAGATTGCTCTGGGTAGTATGGACATTTTAACTATGTTAATTCTTCCAATCCATGAGCATGGAATATTTTTCCATCTTTTTATGTCTTCCTCAATATCTTTCAAAAGTGATCTATAGTTTCTAGGATATAGGTCCTTTACGTCTCTGGTTAAGTTAATTCCAAGGTAACGCATGGTTTTTGGTGTTATTGTAAATGGGATGGATTCCCTAATTTCTCTTTCTTCAGTCTCGTTATTCGTGTATAGAAATGCAACTGATTTCTGGGCATTGATTTTGTATCCTGCCACCTTACTGAATTGTTCTATAACTTCTAATAGTTTGGGAGTGGATTCCTTTGGGTTTTCCATATAGAGTATCATGTCATCTGCAAAGAGAGACAGTTTGACTTCTTCTTTGCCGATTTGGATACCTTTGATCCCTTTTTGTCTTCTGATTGCTGTTGCAAGGACTTCTAGTACTATGTTGAATAATAGTCGAGAGTGGGCATCCTTGTCGTGTTCCTGATCTTAAGGGAAAGGCTGCCAGCTTTTCCCCATTGAGAATGATATTCGCTGTAGGCTTTTCATAGATGGTTTTTATGAGATTGAAGAATGTACCCTCTATCCCTACACTGTGAAGGGTTTTAATCAGGAAAGGATGCTGTATTTTGTCAAATGGTTTTTCTGCATCAATTGAGAGGATCATATGGTTCCTGANTTCCTGAGTCTTTTCTTGTTGATATGATGTATCACACTGATCAATTTGCAAATGTTGAACCACGCTTGCATCCCAGGGATGAATCCCACTTGGTCATGATGGATAATCCTTTTAATGTACTGTTGGATTCTATTAGCCAGGATCTTGTTAAGAATTTTGGCATCCATATTCATTAGGGAAATCGGTCTGTAATTCTCCTTTTTGATTAATAACACATCTTGTGTTATAAAATAAGGGGATGAGAGGGTGTCAAAACCAAAAATTACTTGCTTAGTATATATGTGAGTAAATTCCTATGAAAATAAAGAAGTAAATATTCATTACTATTATAGTCCGTTTCTCTGCATATGGTGTTGTGATTACTTCTTCCACATTCCACCTTCTCTTACCCTCACAGGCACTTTTCCTGGGGATGCTTCTTTTCCTGTTGGGGTGACCCAAACTTCCTCTCCTGCGGTTCACGGGCATAGCAGTCCTGAATGAATTAGCTTGGTGTAGTTTACATTGACTATAAGAAGTGGACGTCGGAGGATTGACGTGGGAATATCTTTTGCATTGTACACAACACCTGCTTACTCCCCTCCTGACCAAGGGTCCCTGAATCAATCAAACCCCACACTTGACTTAGTTAAAGATCCAAAAACTCGTGTATGAAGGGGTGGCTTCTTAAGGAAGGACCCCTGTAAAACAGTTTCTGTTATTATCTTTCTCCCATGCATACCCAAAGGGGCCTGCAACCCTTTACTAGGGTGACTGTCCATCGGGGACGAGAACTAATCAGATTGGTCCCTGATTACAAGACCCCGGCTCTGAACCGGCACTCCTGTCCTGGACACACAAAACGTCATTCTGGTCCTTTGGAACAACAGTAGGCTTATTACTGGGACTTAGGATCGAGTGCTTGTCCAGGGGACACCGAGTCCCCATGCCGCCTGGGCTGTCCGTCCTAAGCTGGGTGCTTTCTGACCCACCAAGTCACAGCCATGGGTGTGCACAGAAGCAGCCCTTTTCAAATGGAAATGGTGTGAGCAAGGTCAACCCAAGCAGGTCCTGAGGCCACAGGGCTTTGCATGGGCATGTGGCCCCAACCCATGGCTCTGACTCCTGCCACCTTAACTTCTTTCTCTTGCTCGGAAGGACTCTAAGATGTTCCCCATGACCTTTGCCCTCTGGCGTTCTCCCATCCTCTTTTTTTTTTTTTAAGATTTTATTTATTTATTTGACAGAGAGACAGACCGCCAGCGAGAGAGGGAACACAAGCGGGGGAGTGGGAGAGGAAGAAGCAGGCTCACAGGGGAGCAGGGAGCCCGATGCGGGGCTCAATCCCAGGACCCTGGGATCAGGCCCTGAGCCGAAGGCAGATGCTTAATGACTGAGCCACCCAGGCACCCCATGGCGTTCTCCCATCCTGACAGCCCAGGACAAGAGTGACTTCTCAGAGGGAACTGAGATGCCTAGTCTCTTGGCCTTTGCAGTGGGGTGAATGGGAGCGTCCAAGCCCCCTCCTGAGCCTTGGAAGCAGAGTTTCCTCCAGCCGGTAGCACCAGCGCCTGGCGTGTTAAGGAAGCACGAGAAGAATTTGATGTGTCATTGCTGACTTGGAGATGGACAGAGCCACAGGAAAGAGTGGCCTCTAGAGGTGACACTGAGCCCTAGCTAACAGCCTGTCAGAAAGGCAGGCTCTGTCTGACGGCACAAAGGACTTGAATTCGGCCACAAATCCGAAAGCACTTGGAAGCGTGTCCCACCCCAGATCATCCAGATAAGAACCCTGCTTGACTAAAATCTCGACTCTGGCCTTTCAAGCCCTGGAGCAGAGAACCAAGTCAAAACCATCCAGACTCCTGAGCTATAGGACCGTGAGAGAAGAAAGAACAAATACTGCCCCAAGCCTCGAAGTTGGGTATAATTTTTGAAGCCACGAAATTGGGGGTAATTTGTCACACAAAATAAGAAATGAATGACTACCCTCTGGGAATGGGGATTCAGAGAGGCTCATGAGGATTTCACTAAAACCGGCTGACTAGAGAAGCAATCCATGAAGCCTGGATTAGAGATCCTTCTTCCCGATGGGCAGGCGCTGCCGATACTAGCTTCCTTCCAGAACAAAAAGAGAAACAGTATAAATAATGCACAGTCTGCTGCACTGGATTTTATACTTAGTATAATACGTAGCCTGTACGACGAGACCCTTCCGGGCTGGTGGAGGAAGGGCCTGTGAAAATCCACTCCAGCACACAGGCAATGAGAACACAGGCAAATCCTGTCTAAATAACTGGTTTCCAAACTGCGCAAATTCACCCAAGCCCGCAGCAAACGGAAGAGCATTCACTCAAGAAAGATGGCTCCATCCCAGCAGGGACAGTGAGCTCTGGGCTTTTGTGACCAGCACTGTTCCCACTGCCCTCTTCTCAGCTCCCTGGTGCCCTTGAAACCAATGACCTCACGTCCACACAAGCTCTGAACACCAGCGACCTGTCGGCCACTGGAGGGGACTAAACTGATTGGAGACCTCCACAAATCTCTATTCCCAGACAATTGTCACTATTTGATGTGCCTGGTGACTCCCTGGAAAGCACCTCTCCTGGGGCTCGTCTGTCACTGAACAGTCTGAGAGCTTGCTCTGTGGGCACAGCCCCCTTCAGCATCTTAAGGTGCCAGGCAGGACCCCCGTAGGGCATATTGAATAGAAGGGACGACGGTGAGCAGTATTGTCTTGCTTTGATTTTATGTGGAATACTTCTAGTGTTTCTCCCACAGGAAAAATGTATAATGTAGATCTCTGCTAGGGGTTCTGCTTAACAAATGCTTTTAATTTTTTCTCATGAATATTTGTTGCATTTTTTTATCATAACCTTCCTCCTATTTGGTGAATATAGTATTTTGTTTTTTATTTTTTACCTCTCAGCTTCAAACTCACCATTTTGGCCTGATATGTGAAAAAATGTTCTGGTTCCTATAAATGTTTTTTGGTCCTGTGGCGTGTGTAACCGTGTTCTGCCTGTAGTGGGCGCCGAAGACGTGCCCAGGGAAGACTTAACTTCCTGGTTCTGGGCCCCTGGCACAGCAGGCTCCTGGGGGGCATGAGGCTTCTCCAGCACCAGGCTCCTAACCGCGCACAGCTTCTGGGGGTGGGGTGGCAGGCTGCTGCAGGGCAGTGTGGCCAGCATCACCCCACGTCCTGCAGCTGCCCTTACACCTACCTCCCTGGGGCAGTAATAATAGATCAGAGTCTTCTGGCCAGAGGCCTCCCTGTGCACAGCACTCCCAGACCCCCAGGGGGCGTATAGCCAGCAACTCCCAGAGGGCACATTTCTAGAAAGTTCCACCTGAGAGGCGCCACAACTTCACTGCCGCTGTGTGAGCTGCTTCCAGGCTCCGGGAACAAGGTCAGGACTTCAACCCAGGGAGTGCGGATTCTTCTCCCTGGGGACTCTCTCTGTGCCCTGCAGGTGCCTCTCCCTGGGCTGGGGCTGCGGTGTCTTCCTGGGGAATCTGCCTCGGTCTGTGGAGACATGTGGTTTGGGTTCTGATCTCAGCACAGGGCGAGGCATTTTCGGGGCGGCTTCTCTCCGCGATGTTGGAGAGGAACCTGTCCTTGGTGGTTTCTTGAGTTCTGTGAGGGATGTTCCTTGTGTAGTTCTCTCAGGGCTGGTGAGGGGACGTCTTTGGGTGCTGAGTCCTAACACAGAGGGTGGGGATTCGGGGGGGCGGCAGGGGCTCCGGGGATCGGGGCAGGCGTGGGGGACGGGCGGGGAGTGTTTCCTGGCTCTCACGTCAAGCTCTGTGAGGGGGATGTTTCCTCGGGTGCATCACCTCAGCCCTGGGATTCCTCTCCCTGCGGGCTTCTGCCTCAGCGTGTGAGACGCTCTCCTTGGGGGTTAGCTCGGCACGAGGGCGCACTTTGCCTTGGGTGCTCCGTCTCCGCCATGGTGGGGCTGGGCTTTCCTGCTGGTCCCTGGTGGGGACTCTCAGTCCCGGGGAGACTTTCGTGGGTGCTCTGCCCCCTCCTATGGGGGTGCTGTTCCTCGGATGCTTTAAAACGAGAGCGAGACTCTGCCTGGGGCGGGGGGCTCTGAATGAGCCGAGGGGCAGGGGGAGAACTTCAGCGTGGACGCCTTCTCAGCACTGGGGGTTTGGGCTCTTTCTGGAAGCCCCCTCTGACGTCTGGGGAGCTGAGATTCTTCCTCAGAAGGTCCATCTCTGCCCAGAAGGAGGATGGAAGCTCTCCCTGGGGGGGCTCAGGCTCTGCCTTGCAGGGTGGATTCTTCCTGGTGTGGTCTGTCTCAGCCTTGGGGTGAGGTCTTATTTGGGTGCTCTCATGCACTTTGGGGGGTGGGGCTGTCACTTGGGTGCTCTGTCTCAGCTGTGGGGTGGGGTACTTTGATTTCTTATTTCTCTTTTTTCTTTTAGCTACAACATATTATTCTTTTTTTTTTTTTTTTTTTT
>NC_048238.1:97418317-97422824 GCF_002007445.2 Ailuropoda melanoleuca | reverse complement strand
AGGTGGCTACCGCTTCCCGGCGCCCTGACACGGCGGCTCCCTCCCCCTTCTGTTTAGCTTCCGATATCTGTGCGCGGTTTCACGGCTCCCCGCTTCGTACCTCGATACTCAGCGCTGGAGATGTTCATTTGTAGAGATCCAGATGTATCTTCCTGCGTCTCAGGCTGATTCCGTGGATATTCCTGCTGGTCTGGTACCTATCCAGCTCAACTCAGGGGACCGGCTGAAAAAGGTGTCCCCTACTCCTCCGCCATCTTAACCTTGGTGTCAATCTACAACATATTATTCTGATTTTTAAAATGAAATTGTTCCTATTGGGAAAAAAATGAAATGTTATAAACACAAAGAGAAAACAGTAAAACGTGAACATATTTTTATTTTCCCTTTTGGCAGTTTTTTTTTTACGTGCAAATAGATACTTTTTACCCCAAACTGAGGTCATACTGCATATCTTAGAATCTGTTGTTTCCTATAAGTTTATGTCATCAGCAATTTCTCTAGTCAGCCTAAAACCTGTGTTTTAATGGTTGCAAAGTATTTAGTCATATAGCAATATAAAAATACTTCATCACTTCTGTATGTTACGCATTCAATTTATTTGTAACTTTCCACTTTTATAAATTGTATTTATAATACATTTACATACAATATTTTACAACAAAATTCACTTCTATAAATGAGTAGAAATAGCGTTGCATGGGAAGAAATCAGGAGAAATTAACCTTTAAAAAATTGCAGCATTTTAAAAACTTTATGAGAAGGCACATTTTCTCATCATCTTCACCATAATAACTCCTGTTATTATTTAATTTTAATATTTATGTGGAATGTAGTGTTTTCTTGACTTACTTTAAACTTATTATTATTATTTTGGTATTAGGTTTATTTCATTTCAAACATCTTGAACAGGTGCTGGTTTAGAATTCTAGCAAGAAAAAAAGAATTTTTTAGAAGAATACCGGGTAACTTTTAACAGACTAGCAAGAAAATATTTACAATGAATATGGAAGATATGGGGCAGATAGTTTTGATATATAAAAAGCTAAAACTCAGTAAGAGAAGAACTAATGTAATAGTTGGGAACGTTAAGGGCATTTAAAGAAGAAGCAATTCACTGAAGGAGAAGTAACAATAGCCAACAAGGGTATGGGGATAGGTTTTTCTTCACTAGCAAGGTTGATGTCCGGTGATTTTGTCTATCGTGTCCTTTCAGGAGTCTTACCAGAACTGTGCCCTCCTGACACAAGCTAGGGCAATCAGCACTCTTTGTGGAGACATGTCAAGGCTGAGTTGTTGAGTTGTTCAAACAGCAACATCTTAAAGAAACGCTCTATCAGTTCATGCTTCCTGCATCTCCAGAATTCCCGTTTCAACTGAAACCACATTGCTCAATTGTATTTTCCTTGATTTCTTTATCTCAGCCTTGAAGGAGTTCTGTCTAACCTTTCAACTATGGCCTTGGAAATCTAGGTGGGACTCTGGGTCCAGCAATGGATGAGACTTCCAGTTGCACCACATTACAGACACTTGCTATCCAAGCAGTCGGGCATCTCGGCCGGCCTGGTGGGTGTGCAGCGACCTCTCTTATGTCTAAGCTGTATGTCCCTGCTGATTAATGAAGTCGAGCACCTTTTAAATATGGATTGACCATTTGGGTATGTCTCTCTGAAGTGCCTTTTCAGGTCTTTTGCTAATTTTTTTTTTAAAGATTTTTATTTATTTATTTGACAGAAATAGAGACAGCCAGCGAGAGAGGGAACACAAGCAGGGGGAGTGGGAGAGGAAGAAGCAGGCTCATAGCGGAGGAGCCTGATGCGGGGCTCGATCCCATAACGCTGGGATCACGCCCTGAGCCGAAGGCAGATGCTTAACCGCTGTGCCACCCAGGCGCCCCTTTTTGCTAATATTTTACAGGGATGTTTGTAAATTTTACATCGATCGAGTTCTACATATATTCTGGATTCCAACAATTTTTGGAGAGAGAAGTGTATATATCCAATTATACATACAGATTTATATATTTAAATATGGATGGTTTACATGTTATTTCTATTTATTATATAGTTATACATTATAAATATATTAATATATGAATATTTTAGATATAAATGTTTATCCAATTATATATATATTATGTAAAATTTTAAGTCTCTCCTACAGATCTGTTTTGTTTTTACTCTCTCTTAATAGCATCTTTTTGATGAACAGAAGTAAATTTAATTATATGTAATTAAACACTCTATTATTTTTAGTTAGTACTTTTTTCTCCTTGTTAAAAAATTCTCTGCCTACCCTAAAGCCATGAAGATAATATCCTGAGTTTTCTACTAGCTTTCCCATTCATCTGTAATAAAGTTTTATGGAATGAAATGAGGTAAGAATAAAAGTTCATTTTCTCCCCCTGTACATATTATGTGGACTTATTAAAAACAGTCTCCTTTCCACAATGATTTGCAGGGGCTCTCCTGTGATAAATCTAGCTGTTTCGTATGTCCAGATTTTTTCTAGATTCTCTGTCCTTCCACTGGTGTATCTGCCCAAACTTGTTCCATGACCACACTATTTTAATTACAGTATTTTTATAAGTGAATCTTCATATCTGGTAGGGTGTGTCTTCTAACTTTGTTCTTTTTCCTAAAGACTGTCTTGTCTATTCTAAGCCTTTTGATACCCATAGACTTTTTACTATTGGCTTGTTAATTTTTCTTTTTAAAGATTTATTTTATTTGTTTATTTTAGAGAGTGAGAGCGAGAGCGAGAGCAAGAGAGAGAGAACTTGAGTGGGGAGGGGGACAGAGGGAGAAGATCTTAAGCAGACTCCACACTGAGTGCAGAGCCAGACTCAGGGCTCGATCTCAGGACCTTGAGATCATGACCTGAGCTGAAATCAAGAGTCAGATGCTCAACCCACTGAGCCACCCAGGCGCCCCTCGGCTTGTCAATTTTTCAAAACAAAACAAAACAAAAAACAACTAACATGGTGGGATTTTAAGCGGGATTGGTAGAGATCATTTGGGGGAGAATTGACAATAATGAGTCTTACTAAAGAGTCCTTCGATCTATGCAAAAAGTATTTCTCCTTATTTCCTGGGGTTTTTAATTTCTCCGTGATGTTTGGTACTTTCTGTGTCGTGCTTTAGCAGAGCTTTCATTAGGTTTAGATATTTGATGTTGTTGATACTATTTTCAAGGGCACTTAAACATTTTTTTCTGATTCTTTGTTGCAGAGATAGAAAAAGTGGCTTGTATTATGTCAAATAACTTGACTAAATTCACTTATTAGTTAATGATTTATATTCTTTTGCATATTTTATATACAGAACAATGTCATCTGTGAATAATGGCAGTTTTATTCCTTCCTTTCCAAACTTTATATTATACTTCCCTAGTGCTACTGCACTTTTTTAGGACCTTTGGGAAATTACTGAATAGATAGTGGACATTCTTGTCTTTTTTCCAAACTCAGGGAAAATCTGTTTGATATTTCACCAAGTATGACATTAAGTATAGTCGTTTATTTTTTTTTGTAGATGTGCTTTATGAGATTAAGGAAATTGCCCTGTAGTCTAAGTTGCTAGTAGTGTTATCATGAATAGGCATTGAAATTTAACCCATTTATAAAAATTATCATAATTTGTGTCTGTTCATCTGGCACATTACATTGCTTTTACATTGCTTTCAAATTTCAAACCAATATTGCCTTCCTGCAGCGTACCCCCACCAAGACAAGATGTGCGTCCTTCTAGGTACTACTACTGTATGTCACTTGCTAATCTTTTGTTTAGGATTTTCGTGTCTAAGTTCAGGACAGATCTTGGCCTGTAATTCTTGCTACTATTGTCTTCTCAGCTGTTGTTAACAGGTTTGTAATGGCTTCCTAAAAAGAGGACAAAGAAGAGAAATTATTTCCCCTAACGGGTTGACACAGATTGATTTATACTTCTTCAAAGAGGTAATTATGTTCTTATGCACTTTTGGTTGGTGAGAGCTGCTCATTCCCTAAGCACTTTAATTACAATTATAACATGTTTGACTATACAACTATACTTAATGTCATACCAGAATCCTCCTCTGCGTGTGCACAGGCCGCCTATGTCTCCTGCTCCTGGCTCTGCCGAAGGGTCACCTCCTCACAGGGCCCACCCAACCACATGGTCATGGAGGCTTCCCCTCCTGCCCTCTCTCACATCCCTGCTTCCTTCCTTCCTCACACAAAGTCAAACTGTGTTATTCCCTTTGCTCATTGTATATGTACCTTCTGACTTCCCCATGAGAATGTGTCAGGTCTGAGTTTTTTCTCTGGCCTATATTTCTACCATGAAATACAAAATTTCAGAAACCACGGAGTACACGAATGTCTGTGTGGTGGTTTTCAAACACCTCTGCACCTAATTGCAGTGCAATCTCTAAATTAGGTTTCCAGGTGCACCTGTCGTTCACAGTACCCACGGGGAGGGGAGGGAAAGTGGTCTATCCCCACCTGATGGCTTCTGGTCAACATCTGTTT
>NC_048238.1:97408435-97418217 GCF_002007445.2 Ailuropoda melanoleuca | reverse complement strand
CTGTGCAGGAGCCCCATGTTTGCCTGATGACTGAGGGAGAGGAGCACTCCGGCCTGATCCCTTGGCAGTGTCTGCTTCCATTTCAATGGAGTCATTGTTAGGGCTCTCGTGGAGATCCTTTCTCCTTTGGAAAAAGACCTCCAGTGCAGAGAAGCCTAACGTTGTGGGGTCAAGAAGCAAAAGTTGGCTACTGAATACATAAGAATAATAGTGAGACGAGCCCCTCTCATTGCCATCCCTTCATTAATAAAGATGTGAATCATTGGCTATGGGAGAGAGAGCTCAGTATACTAGCTAATGAGGTAGAGGATTGACATCCTCTTAATTATATTACCCCAGCTGCTCAAGGTACGGCTGCCAAGTTAGAACCAGAACTTGGCTTACAAGATTATTCCAGGACTTTTTTGAAATTGTCACTTCAGGATGTTGAGGTAGATAATAAACCTACTGAATTCCATAAGCTCAGCCAAGGAGGGACAGCAAAGCTCAGACAATTAGGGACAGTCACAGCCCAGCCAATGAGGGGCATGCACAGCTTAGCCATTCAGCGATAGTCACAGTCAAGCCTATGAGGGACAGCCACACCCAAGCCTATGGGGGACAGTCAAGCTCAGCCAATGAGGGACAGTCATAGCCCAGCCAATGAGCGACAGTCAAGGGCAGCCAAAGAGAGACAGCCACACCGAATTTAATGAGCGACAGTCACAGCTCAGCTAATGAGGGGCAATTGCAACTCAGCCAATGACGGACGTGTAGAGCTTAGCCATCGAGAGAGTGTTATAGCCCAGCCAATGAGAGACTGTCACAGCTCATGCAGTAATGGAAAGTCACAGTTCAGCCAATGAGGGACAGTCACAGCTCAGCCAATGAAGGGCAGTCAGAATTCCTCCAATGAGGGAGAGTCGGAGCCCCCGTGATAAGGGACCTTTATAGCTTAGCCAATGAAACAGTGGTATAGTCCAGCCAATGAGAGAGTACCACAGCTTAGCCAATAATGGCAAGCCACAGCTCAGCCAATGAGGGACAGTCAAAACTGAGCCAGGGATGGACAGTCAGAAGCCAGCCCATGGGGGACATTCACAGCTTAGACAATGAGAGAGAGTCACAGCCCAGCCAATGGGAGACAGTCACAATTCAGCCAAGGACGGCAGGTCAGAGCCCAGCCAGTGAAGGACATTCACAGCTTAGACAATGAGAGAGAGTCATAGTGCAACCAGTGATGGACAGTCACAGCCCAGCCAATGATGGATTGACTGTCGTAATTGGCTGGGCTCTGATTGTTCCTCACTGGCTGAGCTGTGACTGTCCCTCAGTGGCTCAATATTGACTGGCTTCGTTGGCTGAGCTGTGACAGTCTCTCATTGGATGGGGTACACTGCTCTCTCATTGGCTAAGCTGTAAATGTCCCTTATTGCATGGGCTCTGACTCTCCCTCATTGGCTAAATTCTGACTGTCCCTCATTGGCTGAGCTGTGACTGTCCCTCTTTGGCTGATCTTGACTGTTCCTCATTGAGCCGGCTGTGACTGTGCCTCTTTGCGTGAAGTTGACTATCCCTCATGTGCTTGGTTATACTGTCCCTCATTGGCTGAGGTTTTACTGTCCCTCATTTGCAGAGCTGTGACTGTCCATCATTGGCTAAGCTGTGACAGTTTCTCATTGGCTGCAGTATGATGCTCTCTCATTGGGTAAGTGGTGAATGTCCCACATGAGCTATGTTCTGACTGTCCCTCACTGGCAGGACTGTGACTGTCCCTCATTGGCTGAGCTGTAACTGTCCCTCTTTGGCTGAGCTGGACTGTTCCAGGATGGGCTGTGACTGTCCCTCTTATGCTGAGCTGTGACTGTCACTCACTGGCTTGGCTCTGACTCTTCCTCATTGGCTAGGATATGACTGTCCTTCATTGGCTGAACATGACTGTCCCTCATTGGCTTGGATGTTGCCTTTCCTCATTGGCTGGGCTGTGACTATCATTCATTGGCTGGGCTGTGATTGTCCCTCATTGCCTGAGCTGGACCTATCCCTATTTGACTGAAAATGACTGTCCCTCATTGGCTTGGGTGTGTCTGTCCCTCATATATTGTGCTGTCACTATCCCTCAATGGCTGGGCAGTTACTTTCCCTCATTGGCTTAGTGTAACTCTCCCTCTTTGGCTGAGCTTCACTGTTCCTCATTTGCTGTGCTATGACTGTTGCTCCTTGGCTGAGCTGTGACTATTACTGAATGGATGGTCTGTGCCTGTCCCTCATTGGCTTGGGTGTGGCTGTGCTTCATTGGTTTTGCTATGACTGTCCCTCATTGGCTGGGCTGTGACTGTCCCTCATTGGCTTGATGTGATTATCCCTTATTGGCTGGGCTGTGACTGTCCCTCACTGGTTGAGTTATGACCATCCTTCAATGGCTGGGCTGTGACTGTCCCTCATTGGCTGAACTGTGACTGTCCCTCATTGTCTGAGATGTGACTGTCCCTCATTGTCTGAGATGTGACTATTCCTTAATGGTTGGGTGGATCTCTCCCTCATTGGCTGACCTGTGACTGTCCCTCATTGGGTGAGCTTGAGTGCCCCTCATTAGCTTGGGTGTGGCTGTCCCTCATTGGCTGAGTTGTGATTATCCTTTAATGGTTGGCCTGTGCCTTTCCCTCATTGGCTTGGCTGTGACTGTCCTCATTGGATGGGCTGTGACTCCCCATTGTTGTCTGAACTGTGACAGTGTCTCCTTGGCTGGGTTGTGCCTGTCCTTCATTGGCTTGGCTGAGGGTCCCTCATTGACGGGGCTGTGACTGTCCCTCATTGACTAAGGTATGACTGTCCCTCATTGGTTGAACTGTGACTGTTCCTCATTGGCTGGGCGGCTTCGGCAAGGAGGAAAAGCTTTCTTCCTTCTGCTGTGATTACAAAGCAGAGCTCAAGTAGTATGAATGTGCAAAGGTCCTCTCTTCCTGTTGGATTCGCAATTAGCCACAGATGGTCGGGTGTGAGAGCTCCACCTTCTGGACTCTTGACCTCACCTTAGTGAACTTTTCCTTTTTTAATTTTCGTGAAGTGCATGGCAAGACTCTCTTTGATCTCCAAGTACAGCATGAGGCCTCCTGGGTTCAAGAGAGCAGCACAGAAGGCTGAGTGCTCCTAGGCAGACTACTTCTGCAACATGGAGTGGATCCAGGAAAAAAGGATGGCCTTACTTCTGAACGCCTGCACCTAGAACAACAAAGTCTCCCTTCAAGGGGACTGATTCAGGAAGCCAGTTCACATTAACATCAGAGAGTCTGCTGAAAGTTGAAGCCCACATCCCCTTACGGATGGTGGTCCTGCCTCCCAAGAGCATGTCAGCCCGTGGTGTAGCTCTCTGCACATTGACAGTGTCTCTCTTGTACTCTGGGTTCCCCAAACTTTGACACCCTGTAGTGGTCACACAGCATTAAGGAGACCAGAGATCACTCCTCAACACCCTCAGCATGACCCCACAAATTTCTGGGTGCTACTGAGTCCAGGCCCTGAACACACTCGGAATGTCTGAGTTCTTCCACTCCTGCATGGGATTTTTGGAGTAGAGATTATGCAGCCCTTGTGTCGTGAGGAGATTTAGGCCAAGGCAGGTGAGGGGACAGGCATGGCGGCCCTCTCAGGAAGTGGTAAGGCCAACTCTAATGATCGGGAACAGACAAACAGCAGGGCTTCTGGAGCCAGAGAATGGTTTTAGGAGCCTTGATGAGGGGGGTGAAGTTAACCCCAGGTGCTAATCTCCCAGTCCTGCCTCTAGGACAACTTACCCTCAATGTTCAGGAAAGAGCTTTCGCATAACATGGAGATCATCTCTGAAGATCAAAAATCAGGGTCCCACATTATTGAGCCCTTGGATGTGCAGCAGGCCTCCGCCTCCACCTGATCATCTGGTTCAAGCCGACTTTCCACGGGTTCATTATCCAATTCACGTAATCACTAAACGCGATGGTCAGGGAACTTAAAGAGAGAAATAGAGTTATCCCCCCCCCCAGCAAAAGTCCCTTGTGTGGGCAGCAGTGGGCTGCACAGACCCCCGTTTAAACTGCTTTAACCATGACATTGAACCCTTCAGGCAGGAAGAACCGACAAGTGCAATCACGGAAGGGGGAGTTGAAAAGAGCCATACATCTGTCCAAGCACACTTGGGATGGGACCCCCCACCTCTCCCCCATCCCTGTGCTGCAGCCACCCCGCCTTCTGCTTCCCTGCACGTGGCATCCTGCACCCATTCAGGGGCCTTTGCAGCTGGATTTCCCACTGCCTCAACTCCCCTTCCCAAGTCTTGTCCCCCTCTCCTCTCTCCTTAAGTGCCACCTCCTCAGAGCGGCACTGTGTCAGCCATCTAAAGTAAGACCCTAAGTAGTATGTACCACCTTTTCTTTGTTCATTTGGCAGAGAAAGACAAATAACATATGATTTCACTCATATGTACAAGTTAAGACACAAACCAAATGAACAAAGAAAAAAGGTACAAACAAAAGAGCAGACTCTTACGGATAGAGAACAAAGTGGTGGTTACCAGAGGGGATGGGGTGCGGAGATGGGTGAAATAGGTGAAGGGGATTAAGAGTCCACTTACCATGGTGAGCACTGAGTAATGTGTAGATTCATTGAATCAATATATTGTACACCCGGAACTAATATAACACTCTGTTAATTATATTGGAATTAAAATAAGTAAGTAAATATAGTTTCAAAAGTCATTGAAAAGATCCTGTAAAAATGAAAAGTAGGTGTCCCTGAACTCACAATTTTATTTTCAATTTGAATATTCTTGTACCCAAACAGAATTTATTATAATTTGACTTTCTGGCTTTCATGGTAGCAAACTGATCAATCGTATTTTCAAAGTATGCTTTGTTGCCAGAGTCATTTTTGATGAGCAAATTTTCATCTGTGCCAACTTCTCTTGCCAATTAATGATCTCTAATGATTTTTATTTAACTTAAGCTTCCTGACAGTTCTTTTGCAGGATGCTGCTGTGATTGGTGTTCAGAAAATCTCAAAGCTACTTGTACATTTGGACAAGAGTGGACAAAGGAAAACTCATGAGTCAGATTTATAAGATCCATATACGATTCTGATGTGTTTCAGGGTCTAGACATTGACTCTGCCTTAATTACTATCGATAAAATTTCTGAAGAACTTATATCGTCAGCACATTTGCGAATCACACTAGTAGATTCCTTTTGTAAATCGGATGTAGTCATACAAAGTAACATTTTCCTCGTTAAAAACTCCAAGCCTTGGGGCGCCTGGGTGGCACAACGGTTAAGTGTCTGCCTTCGGCTCAGGGCGTGATCCCGGCGTTATGGGATCGAGCCCCACATCAGGCTCCTCCACTATGAGCCTGCTTCTTCCTCTCCCACTCCCCCTGCTTGTGTTCCCTCTCTCGCTGGCTGTCTCTATCTCTGTCGAATAAATAAATAAAATCTTTAAAAAAACAAAAAACTCCAAGCCTTGAGGACATTTCATTTAATCAGAAATATCTCTGTTTCAAATGTGAAATTAATACATTTGTAATCTCCTTATTTTCTATTTGATATGTACTCTTTCCCCTTTGATACTGAAACTTGCATCTGGTGATTTGTGCATTTCTAAGGTCTATACTTATCTTCCCTTCACCGGATACCCAAGAAATATGTTCCCATCTTTGCTATGGCTACACGGTCATCAAACACACTTTCAAAGTTACTTTCTTTCATTCATGCAAGCAAGGGAATAAACTTTCCTTTAAGCAAACGGCTTTATATACAGTCATGATTTATGGTTGTAGAGCTAAATTACCTTTCTCTGCTTTGTTCATAATACCATCCCACCTATATAAGTTACATAAGATAACTGTAGTCCATTTCACAATATGCTTTTGCTGTGGTATAATGCCTTTATGTCATTTGATATCATATCTTTTAAAAATTTGGACAAGCCTTGGGACGCCTGGGTGCTCGGTCGGTTGAATGCCCAACTCCTGGTTTTGGCTCAGGTTATGATCTCAGGGTCATGAGATGGAACCCCGGGACAGGCTCTGCATTTAGCAGGGAGTCGGCTGGAGATTCTCTCTCACCCTCTCCCTCTGCCCCTGCCCCCCCACCCCCACGCCCACTCACAGCTATGCACTCTCTCTCTCTCTCAAATAAATAAATAAATGCTAAAATTTTTTCGTGGAAGTCTCTAATAGGTGTGCAATACTGTCCTGATTGCATTTGGTCTGATGCCTTATCATGTCTCAGTTTGTACTTAAATATAGTTTTCTCACAGACATAAAGAATATTCCTCAGCCAGTTGTTATCATCAAAAAATGAGCCCAGCAAGATACAAATTTGGCACAATCACTCTTGCAAGCATAATAGCCTCTCTGTACACTTGTATGTACCTGTCCTACTCGGTCCCGTACTGTGTCCCTGGCCTGAGCATTCTAATGCCAGTGTCATCGTCTCACAATGTATGAACATGTTTATCCGCTAGGCTATAGTCAGCTTTTTCTCTTCATTTCAGCCAAGTCAATAAAACGACTTACTGTTGTGACGTTATCTTTAGTGTGAACATACAGAATAATCAGAAATGTGGGTCGGGAAGAGCCACATCTGGTGTATAATCAAGAGGCAAGAACACACATTTTGCTTCTTTTATTCTCAACACGTGCCGCATTTAAAGTATTTTCCTAGAAGCATGAGACATTTGATTCTAATTTTAAAGAGGAGGATGACACAGAAGTGTTTTTTATAATCAGCTAAATTAGCAGCTCTATCAACAGTCTACAATAGAATTATGACCCCCAACGTCATAATGACCTCTGAGTTCAATTCAACTGTAAAATAGGAAAGCACTGGGACTTTCAGTCATCTCCTGGGATCTTTTAAGAGGTCAACCATTTTGTGCACAAACACAACAACCACCAAATTCATTCCAAAATATTCAGCTGCATTGTTCTCTACTTTGACACCTTCTCCCGACCTTCCTGTGTGAAACTACACATTTGCAAGTAAGGAGAGTTTTGCATGGGGACGATGGGGTCTGTGCCCTCACCACCCTGAAGATGACAGGGCCTCGTGAGGGGGACCTGACGGCAGGCTCTGAGAGGTGAGAGTGGCCTGCAGCTCATGGCCGTCGAGAAACCAGGGACGATACTCACACGTGGCAGGAAACTGGGTTGTGCCAACAATGCTGACCAAGTGTGGAGGCCACTGTCACCCCTGGCCTTTCCCAAGACAGCTTGGCTTGGCCACACTCGTGAGTCAGCTCTTTAAGCCCTGAGGCCGAGACCCCAGTCAAGATGAACCCTAATCCGGGCTCCAGAAATGTGATAGAAGAAAGAAGAAATGGGTGTTGTTTCAGCCACCGTGTTTGGGGGAACTTTTGAAGCCACTGAATTTGGGTAATTTGTTACACAAATTTAAAAACCAATAACATTCTCTGAATCTGCACCCACGTCCTCATGGGCATTTCAAGGAACCAGTCGGCTAGAGAAGCAATCCGGGAGGCCTGGTTTACAGGTAGTTTTCACAGTATGCGGGTACTGTGTATGGTAGATTCTTTCCAGAACAAAAAGGAAAGCAATATAAATAATTTACAGTCAGATGCAGTGGATATAAAACTTATTTAAAATGTAACCTGTAAGAGGAGGCACTTCTGCATTGCTGGAGGAAGACCTGTGAAAATTCACTCTAGCATACAGGCGACGAGAACACAGGCAAATCCTGTCTAAATAACTGGTTTCGGAACTGTGCAAATTCACCCACACCCGGCAACAACTGGAAGAGCATTCACTCAAGAAAGATGGCTCCATCCGTACAGTGACAGTCAGCTCTGGGCTGTTGCGACCAGCACTGTTCCCACCGCCCTCTCTTTAGCTCCATGGTGGCCTTGAAACCAATGACCTCATGTCTACACTAGCTCTGAACACCAGCGACCTGTCGGCCACTGGAGGGGACTAAACTGATTGGAGACCTCCACAAATCTCTATTCCCAGACAATTGTCACTATTTGATGTGCCTGGTGACTCCCGGAAAAGCACCTCTCCTGGGGCTCTCTGTCGCTGAACAGTGTGAGAGCTCACTCTGTGGGCACAGCCCTGTTCACCATCTTAAGGTGCCAGGCAGGACTGCTGTGGGGAGTGTTGAATAGATGGGATGCCGGTGAGCAATGCGGTCTTGCTTTCATTTTATGTGCAAGTAATACTTCATATGTTTCTCCTCCAAGAACAACTTCCAAAGTGGATTTGTGTAGTCAAATTTTAACCAAATGGTCTTAAGTTTTCCTCAGGATTGTGATAACCAAGTAATCCACCTCTACTTCTGTTAAAACAGTCAGCCAGTATTTGATTGCTCCACTCTCAGCTCCAAACCGAACCCTTTCACTGATATGTAAAAAGTATTCTGGTTCCTAGAAATGCTTTTCCTGTGCCGTGTGTGACCGAGTTCTGCCTGTAGGGGGCGCCAGAGACGTGCCCAGGGAAGACTTGCTTCCTGCTTCTGGCACAGCCGGCTCTGGGGGGACAGGAGGCTTCTCCAGCACCAGGCTCTGCACCGCACACAGCTTCTCGGGGGGCCGGGCTGCTGCAGGACAGTGTGGCCAGCATCATCCCCATGGCCCGCAGCTGCCCTTAACACCTACCTCCCTGGGGCAGTAGTAATAGATGAGCCTTCTGGCCAGACGTTTCCCTGTGCACACCCCTCCCCGGCCCCCTAGGGGGCGTATATCCAGCAACCCAGAGGGCACGTTTCTAGAAAGTTCCACCTGAGAGGCGCCACAACTTCACTACCCTCCAGTGAGTTGCTTCCAGGCTCCTGGACAAGGTCAGGATTTTAACCGTGGGAGTGCCGATTCTTCTCCCTGGGGTGGTCTCTCTGTGCCCTGCAGGTGCCTCTCCCTCGGCTGCGGTGTCTTCCTGGGGAATCTGCCTCGGTCTGTGGAGACATGTGGTTGGGTTCTGATCTCAGCACAGGGCGAGGCATTTTCGGGGCGGCTTCTCTCGGCCATGTTAGAGAGGAACCTGTCCTTGGTGGTTTCTTGAGTTCTGTGAGGGATGTTCCTTGTGTAGTTCTCTCAGGGCTGGTGAGGGGACGTCTTTGGGTGCTGAGTCCTAACACAGAGGGTGGGGATTCGGGGGGGCGGCAGGGGCTCCGGGGATCGGGGCAGGCGTGGGGGAGGGGCGGGGAGTGTTTCCTGGCTCTCACGTCAAGCTCTGTGAGGGGGATGTTTCCTCGGGTGCATCACCTCAGCCCTGGGATTCCTCTCCCTGCGGGCTTCTGCCTCAGCGTGTGAGACGCTCTCCTTGGGGGTTAGCTCGGCACGAGGGCGCACTTTGCCTTGGGTGCTCCGTCTCCGCCATGGTGGGGCTGGGCTTTCCTGCTGGTCCCTGGTGGGGACTCTCAGTCCCGGGGAGACTTTCGTGGGTGCTCTGCCCCCTCCTATGGGGGTGCTGTTCCTCGGATGCTTTAAAACGAGAGCGAGACTCTGCCTGGGGCGGGGGGCTCTGAATGAGCCGAGGGGCAGGGGGAGAACTTCAGCGTGGACGCCTTCTCAGCACTGGGGGTTTGGGCTCTTTCTGGAAGCCCCCTCTGACGTCTGGGGAGCTGAGATTCTTCCTCAGAAGGTCCATCTCTGCCCAGAAGGAGGATTGTGCCTTGAGAGCTCTCTCTCAGCCCTGGGTGAGGAGGGTTCCTTGGGCACTTCCCCTCCCTGATGTAGGGGGGCCCCTCTTCCCTGGCTGCTGACTCAGCCGTGGCTGCGGAGCATTTTGGGGGCTCTGGCTCTGGCTCTGCCTCAGGGGGAGG
>NC_048238.1:97402830-97407544 GCF_002007445.2 Ailuropoda melanoleuca | reverse complement strand
GCCTCGGTCTGTGGAGACATGTGGTTGGGTTCTGATCTCAGCACAGGGCGAGGCATTTTCGGGGCGGCTTCTCTCCGCGATGTTGGAGAGGAACCTGTCCTTGGTGGTTTCTTGAGTTCTGTGAGGGATGTTCCTTGTGTAGTTCTCTCAGGGCTGGTGAGGGGACGTCTTTGGGTGCTGAGTCCTAACACAGAGGGTGGGGATTCGGGGGGGCGGCAGGGGCTCCGGGGATCGGGGCAGGCGTGGGGGAGGGGCGGGGAGTGTTTCCTGGCTCTCACGTCAAGCTCTGTGAGGGGGATGTTTCCTCGGGTGCATCACCTCAGCCCTGGGATTCCTCTCCCTGCGGGCTTCTGCCTCAGCGTGTGAGACGCTCTCCTTGGGGGTTAGCTCGGCACGAGGGCGCACTTTGCCTTGGGTGCTCCGTCTCCGCCATGGTGGGGCTGCTTTCCTGCTGGTCCCTGGTGGGGACTCTCAGTCCCGGGGAGACTTTCGTGGGTGCTCTGCCCCCTCCGATGGGCGTGCTGTTCCTCCGATGGTTCAAGACGGGAGTGAAACTCGGCCTGGGAGCTGGGCTCTGAATGAGCCCAGGGGCTGAGGGAGAACTTCACCGTGGGCGCCTTCTCAGCCCTGAGGTTTGGGCTCTTTCTGGAAGCTCCCTCTGACGTCTGGGGAGCTGAGACTCTTCCTCGGAATGTCCATCTCTGCCCAGAAGGAGGACTGTGCCTTGAGAGCTCTCTCTCAGCCCTGAGTGAGGAGGGTTCCTTGGGCACTTCCCCTCCCTGATGTAGGGGGGCCCCTCTTCCCTGGCTGCTGACTCAGCCGTGGCTGCGGAGCATTTTGGGGGCTCTGGCTCTGGCTCTGCCTCAGGGGGAGGATTGTCCCTAGTGTGTTCTGTCTCAGCCTTTGGGGTGAGGTCGTAGTTGGCTGCTCTCATGCACTTTGGGGTGGTTTGTTCTTACTTGGATGCTCAGCCTGGGGTGGAGTCATTTTCCTTGATTTCTGTATCTCAGTCTTGCAGGGGTTCTATTTCTAACCTTTTATGTGTGACCTTGGTCATCAAGGTGGGAATCTGGGGCTGACAATGTATGAGAGTTGGTTGCATTCTATACTCACAAACACTTGCGATATAGGGAGTCTTTAATCTCAGTCACCCTGGTGGGTGTGCAGGGATCTTTCATTATGACTAAATGTGAATTTTGTACTGAATAATGTGGTTTCTTGGCTATTCATATATGTTTTTTATGAAGAGCCTTTCCAGGACTTTTACCTATATTTTATTGAGATACTTGTATTTTTAAAATTGATTTGTAGTTCAACATATATTCATATTTACACATATTTAAATATATAATTTTGTGTGTCTTTTGCTGATCTGGTTTTTTTTTTTTTGGTCACTCTCTTTTTTTTCTAAAAGAGAGAGAGTGTGGACACATAAGTGGGGGAAGGGGAGTGGTAGCGGGAGAGGGAAACAGAGAATCTGCATTAGGCTTCCAACCCAGTGTGAGCCCAATATGGGGCTTGATCTCACCACACTGAGATCGTAACCTGAGCTGAAATCAAAAGTCAGATGCTTAACCAATTGGGCCATACAGGTGCCCCATGTCTCTCTCTCTGTTTTTAATTTTCATTTGTTTAGTAGAGGTAGAATCCAGGCACACGTGAGAGAGAGCGACGGAGAGCACTAGCGGGAGAGAGAGGCAGATGGAGAAGCAGCCTCCCCAGTGAGTAGGGAGCCAAATGCTGGGCTCCGTGCCAGGATCCTGGGACCAGGACCTGAGCCGAAAGCAGAAATTAACCAATTTAGCCACTCAGATGCCATGTATGTCACTTTCTTAATAGAAGTGTCTTTTTGATGAAAAGAAATTCTCAGTTTAATTAAGTCTAATCATTCTATCCCTCATGGTCAGGGCTTTCATTGTTTTCAAAAGCTTTCCCTCTCTAAAGCCACGAAGGTGATATCCCAAGTTTCCTTCTAGATCTCCTGTTCACCGGAGATCAAATTGTATGGATGGGAAGGGGACCAGAGCAGAGGTGCAGTTCCCCGTAGGGAGCAGGTGGACTTACCGAAAGGACCACAAAGGCTTGCAGGTCCCTGAGTCAGCCATCTAGCACCTGCTGATTCCAGATGCATGTCTCGACTCTGTCCTGTGGCACTGGAGTATCCGCCCACCGTTGCTCCAACACCACAGAGCTGTCACCACTCCTCCGTAGCGGTATGTCTGCTGTCTGGCAGTGCGCACCTTCCAACCTGCTGCTTTTGCTTAAACGTGGTCTCAGCTGTTCTAGGCCCTTTGATATCCACATACTATTTACTGTCAGCTCTTGTACTTCCCTCAAAAGTAACAGGACAGGTTCATTTACATTTTAAATAAATATTTACTTATATTTTAAATACGATGTGATACTTTTTCTGGGAAGAAATGACAATAATGGCTTAACGAGACTTCCAATCCATATGGTATGTATTTCTCTCCATTCACTGGGCCTTTCATTTCTGTCCATGAGGGTTATATTTCACATGTCATGCTCAGCACACCTGTTGCTAGGTTTATCCTATGGGTTTCTTTTTTTTTTTAAGATTTTTTATTTTTAATTAATCTCTATACCCAATGTGGGGCTCGAACATACAACCCCAAGATCAACAGTCCCACAGTCCACTGACTGAGCCAGCCAGGTGCCCCTTGATGTTCTTGTCACTGCTCTAATGGTATTCGAAATATCTTTTTCTAACTGGTTTGTTATTACACAGAAATACACGTGTTTTTGATTCTTGCTGTTTATCCAGTAGCTTGGTGCTTGTACACTTATTAATTCTCAGGATTTTAATTCCTTTTGGATATTCTATGTACAAAAACATGTCAACTATGAACAATGACAACCTCACTTCTCCTCCAGTATGTTCTTGAAAACACAGCGGACAGCCTTGTCTTCTGTCACCACTACATACGGCACTTGTGTACATTTTTGGGGCAGGAGAGGTATCTTTTCTTAGGTTCAAAAAGTTGCCTTTCACCTGAGTTGCTGATGATTTTTACCGTGAATAGGTATCCAACGTCAACCCGTTTATGAAAACGGCCCTGTGTCTTTTCCCTGGTTTTTGCTGTTTATGTAGCTCATTTCACTGATGAATTTTCCACGGTGAAGCCAGTCTTCCTTCCAGCAAGACACATGACCTTTGGATTTTTATGTCCTGTTTAATTTCACTTGCTAACCAATTGTGTTGTGCGTCTATATTCAGGAGAGAGATATGGGTCTTTCGTTTTCTTTCTTGCACTGTTTTTGGTAGATGTTGGTAACACGTTTATCTTGGCCTCATAAAATGAGCAGGGAACTTACACCCTTTCTCGTCTGTTCCGAAAGAGTTTGTGTAAGTCTGGTCTTATTTGCCTCCTGAATGTTTGAAGGACTCGTCAGGAAAGCCTTCAGGATAGAAAGGCTCGTCATTTGGTGCTAAATTCATACCACATACCGGAGCCTTCAGATTTTCTGTTTCTTCTTAGTGAGTTTAGGAATGTTTCATTCTTCTAGAAAAGCGTCTATTTCATCTGTTTCGAAATTTGCTATAAAGTCAGTCTGGGTGTTCCCGCTGTCTTTCACAGAGCTTTTNACTTTTCTCTGGATGCAGGGCTCGGTCTCCTGCTTGGTGGCTAGTATTGTTTATCTGTGGCTGAATTGTCGTTGATAATTGTGCCAAGGAGCCGTCTCGGTGTGCGCAGGCTGCCATAGCAACATGCCAGAAACCGGGAAGTTGACAGGGACAGAAATGTGTGGCCCAGGGCCGTGGAGGCCGGGATACCAGGACCAGGCTGCCGGCACCAGGGCGATCTAGGGAAGGTCCGCGGCCTTTTTCGAGCCAGGCACCGTTACTCTGCCCTCAGTGTTGGGAGGGTTCGGGCTCTCTCTGCAGCCCCCTTTCTGTAGCACTGATCCGATTCGGCAGTGGGCCACTGTCTGGCCCTCGGCACCTGCCAAGGGATCCTAATGTCTCCTAATATCAGCTCCCCTGGGGGGTTGGACTTCAATGCATGGTTGTGGGAGACACGAGTGTCAGAACACAGCATAGCGCTCACTCTACATAACTGGGATCTGTTGTACTCTTTTTACACCTTCCTCCNTGTGCGCAGGCTGCCATCGCAACATGCCAGAAACCGGGAAGTTGACAGGTACAGAAATGTGTGGCCCAGGGCCGTGGAGGCCGGGATACCAGGACCAGGCTGCCGGCACCAGGGCGATCTAGGGAAGGTCCGCGGCCTTTTTCGAGCCAGGCACCGTTACTCTGCCCTCAGTGTTGGGAGGGTTCGGGCTCTCTCTGCAGCCCCCTTTCTGTAGCACTGATCCGATTCGGCAGTGGGCCACTGTCTGGCCCTCGGCACCTGCCAAGGGATCCTAATGTCTCCTAATATCAGCTCCCCTGGGGGGTTGGACTTCAATGCATGGTTGTGGGAGACACGAGTGTCAGAACACAGCATAGCGCTCACTCTACATAACTGGGATCTGTTGTACTCTTTTTACACCTTCCTCCANTCCCTAATGTCTCCTAATATCAGCTCCCCTGGGGGGTTGGACTTCAGTGCATGGTTGTGGGAGACACGAGTGTCAGAACACAGCATAGCATTCACTCTACATAACTGGGATCTGTTGCCCTCTTTTTACACCTTCCTCCATGGACAGACCTCATTCATTTGCAGCAATGTTTCTTTTTTAACAAAATGTT
>NC_048238.1:97393466-97402730 GCF_002007445.2 Ailuropoda melanoleuca | reverse complement strand
TGGAAGCAACTCACACAGCGGCAGTGAAGTTGTGGCGCCTCTCAGGTGGAACTTTCTAGAAATGTGCCCCCTGGCATTTGCTGGATATACGCCCCCTGGCTGGTCTGGGAGTGGTAGTGCAGGGAGGTGTCTGACTAGAAGGCTCATCTGTTATTACTGCCCCAGGGAGGTAGGCGTAAGGACAGCTGCAGGACTTGGGGTGATGCTGGCCACACTGCCCTGCAGCATCCCGGCCCCCGAGAAGCTGCGTGCGGTGCAGAGCCTGGTGCTGGAGAAGCCCCATGCCTCCTGGGAGCCTGCTGTGCCAGAAGCAGGAAGCAAGTGTTCTCCGCCATGTCTCCGGCGCCCCCTACAGGCAGAACTTGGTCACACACACCACAGAAAATAAATTTCAGGAAATAAAACATTTTTTAAAAAGATTTTATTTATTTATTTGACACAGAGAGAGGGAACATAAGCAGGGGGAATGGGAGAGGAAGAAGCAGGCTCCCAGCGGAGGAGCCTGATGCGGTGCTCGATCCTAGAACGCCAGGATCACGCCCTGAGACAAAGGCCAACGCTTAACGACTGAGCCACCCAGGCGCCCCAGTAATAAAACATTTTTTATATATCAGCGAAATGGTTGAGTTAGAGGCTCAGATTGAGTAAATCAGAAACTGACCCACTGTTTTAACAGAAAAAAGGGATTATTTGATCATCATAATCATGAGGAAAAATTAAACGCATTTCATAAAATTTGCCTATATAAATCTTCTTTCAAATTATTCCTGGGGATTAACATTGGAAATATTTCTTGCACATAAAGTGAAAGCAAGACAGGATTGCTCACTGTCATCTCTTCTATTCAACACGCCCTACAGGGGTCCTGCCTGGCACCTTAAGATGGTGAACAGGGCTGTGCCCACAGAGTGAGCTCTCGGACTGTTCAGTGACGGAAAAGCCCCAGAAGAGGTGCTTTCCAGGGAGTCACTAGGCACGTCAAATAGTGACAATTGTCTGGGAATAGAGATTTGTGGGGGACACCAATCAGTTTAGTCCCCCTATCGCTGGTGAGTTCAGAGCTTGTGTGGACGTGAGGTCATTGGTTTCAAGGGCAACAAGGAGCTGAGAAGAGGGCAGTGGGAACAGTGCTCGTCACAACAGCCCAGAGCTCATTGTCCCTGCTGGGATGGAGCCATCTTTCTTGAGTGAACGCTCTTCCGGTTGTTGCCGGGCTTGCCTTAATTTGGACAGTTTGGAAACCATTTATTTAGACAGGATTTGCCAGTGTTCTCATTGCCAGTTCGGTGGAGTGGATTTTCACAGGCCCTTCCTCCACCAACCAAGAAGTGTCTCCTTGTATAGACTACATTTTAAATGAGGTTTAAATCCAGTACATCCTACTGTACATTATTTATACTGCTTCTCTTCTTGTTCTGGAAAGAATCTAGTATACGCAGTGCGTGCGTATTGTGAAAACAGCCTGTAACCAGGCCTCCCGGATTGCTTCTCTAGCCAGCTGGTTCATTGAAATGCACATGAGGACGTGCGTGCAGATTCAGAGAATGTTATTGGTTTTTAATTTTGTGTAACAAATTACCCAAATTCAGTGGCTTCAAAAGTTCCCCCAAACACGGTGGCTGAAACAACACCCATTTCTTCTTTCTTCTATCACATTTCTGAAGCCCCAAATTCGGGATCATCTTGACTGTGGTCTCTGCCTCGGGGCTTAAAAAGCTGACTCACGAGTGTGGCCAAGCCAAGCTGTCTTGTGAAAGGCCTGGGGTGACAGTGGCCTCCACACTCGGTCAGCTATTGTTGGCACAACCCAGCTTCCTGCCACGTGTGAGTATCGTCCTTGGTTTCTCGACGGCCATGAGCTGCAGGCCACTCTCACCTCTCAGAGCCTGCCGTCAGGTCCCCCTCGGGTGGCCCTGTCATCTTCAGGGCGGTGAGGGCACAGACCCCATCGTCCCCATGCAAAACTCTCCTTACTTGCAAATGTGTAGTTTCACACAGGAAGGTCGGGAGAAGGTGTCAAAGTAGAGGAACAACGCAGCTGAATATTTTGGAATGAATTCGGTGGTTGATGTGTTTGTGCACAAAATGATTGACCTCTAAAAAGATCCCAGGAGATGACTGAAAGTCCCAGTGCTTTCCTATTTTACAGTTGAATTGAACTCAGAGGTCATTATGACGTTGGGGGTCATAATTCTTTTGTAGACTGTTGATAGAGCTGCAAACTTAGCTGATTATAAAAAACACTTCTGTGTCATCCTTCTCTTTAAAATTAGAATCAAATGTTTCATGCTTCTAGGAAAATACTTTAAATGCGGCACGTGTTGAGAATAAAAGAAGCAAAATGTGTGTTCTTGCCTCTTGATTATACACCAGATGTGGCTCTTCCCGACCAACATTTCTTATTATTCTGTATGTTCACACTAAAGATAACGTCACAACAGTAAGTCGTTTTATTGACTTGGCTGAAATGAAGAGAAAAAGCTGACTATAGCCTAGCGGATAAACATGTTCATACATTGTAAGACGATGACACTGGCATTAGAATGCTCAGGCCAGGGACACGGTACGGGACCGAGTAGGACAGGTACATACAAGTGTACAGAGAGGCTATTATGCCTGCAAGAGTGATTGTGCCAAATTTGTATCTTGATGGGCTCATTTTTTTGATGAAAATTGGCCAATGAATATTCTTTATGTCTGTGAAAAAACTATAAGTACAAACAGAGACACAATAAGGCATCAGACCAAATGCAATCAGGACAGTATTGCACACCAATTAGAGACTTCCACAGAAATTTTTTTTAACATGCATTTATTTATTTATTTGAGAGAGAGAGAGAGAGACTGAGCATGAGTGGGGGTGGGGGTGGGGGTAGACGCAGAGGGAGAGGGTGAGAGAGAATCTCCAGCCGACTCCCTGCTAAATGCAGAGCCTGTCCCGGGGTTCCATCTCATGACCCTGAGATCATAACCTGAGCCAAAACCAGGAGTTGGGCATTCAACCGACCAAGCACCCAGGCGTCCCAAGGCTTGTCCAAATTTTTAAAAGATATGATATCAAATGACATAAAGGCATTATACCACAGCAAAAGCATATTGTGAAATGGACCAGTTATCTTATGTAACTTATATAGGTGGGATGGTATTATGAACAAAGCAGAGAAAGGTAATTTAGCTCTACAACCATAAATCATGACTGTATGTAAAGCCATTTGCTTAAAGGAAAGTCTATTCCCTTGCTTGCACGAATGAAAGAACGTAACTTTGAAAGTGTGTTTGATGACCGTGTAGCCACAGCAAAGATGGGAGTGTATTTCTTGAGTATCCGGTGAAGGGAAGATAAGTATAGACCTTAGAAATGCAGAAATCACCAGAAGACAGATTCAAATATTAAGGGGGAAGAGTACATATCAAATAGAAATTTGGGAGTTACAAATGTACTGATTTCACATTTGAAACAGAGATATTTCTAATTAAATGAAGTGTCTTCAAGGTTTACAGTTTTTAATGAGGAAAAAGTTACTTTGTATGATTACATCTGATTTCCAAAAAGAAGCGACTGATGTGATTCATGAATGTGCTGCCCATATAAGTTCTGTCGAAATTTCATTGACAGCCATTAGTTGAATGCAAAGACAATATCTAGACTCTGTAACACATCAGAATTGTCTTTGGATCTTATAACTCTGACTCACAAATTTTCCTTTGTCCACTCTTGTCCAAATGTAGGAGTAGCCTTGAGATTTTTAATGAATACCACCAATCACAGCAGCATCCTGCAAAGAACTTTCAGTAAGCTGAAGTTAAATAAAAATCATTAGAGATCATCACTGGCGAGAGACGTTGGCACGCCTGGAAATTTGCTCATCAAAAAGGACATTGGCGAAGAAGTATAGTTTGAAAATATGATTCATGAGTACCACGAAAGCCAGAAAGTCAAATTATAATAAATTCTATTTGGGTACAAAAATATTCAAATTGAAAATAATACTGTCAGTGAAGGTACACCTACGTTTCAATTTTACAATATCTTTTCAATGACTTTTCAAAATATATTTTTACTTATTTTAATTCCGATGTAATTAGTATAGTGTTATATTAGTTTCGGGTGTACAATATAGTGATTCATCGATTCCGTACATTACTCAGGGCTCTTCATGACCAGGGGACTTTTAAACCCCTTCACTTGTTTCACCCACCTGCCCTCCCTTTTGGTAACCCCCAGGTTGTTCTCTATCCTTAAGAGTCTGTTCTTGCTTTGTCTCTTTATTTCTTGTTCATTTGTTTTGTGTCTTAAATTGTACCTATGAGTGAAATCACGTTATTTGTCTTTCTTTAACAAATGGGTGTGAAGATGTGTTTATACTACTGAGGGTCCTACTTTAGATGGGGTGACACAGCGCCTCTTTGAGGAGGTGGCAGGACATGAGAAGGGGAGTTGAGGCAGTGGGAAGTCGAGCTGCAAAGGCCCTGAATGGGTGCAGGATGCCACGTGCTGGGAAGCAGGAGGCAGGGGTGGCTGCAGTGCAGGGATGCGGGGAGAGAAGGGGGTCCCGAGCGTGCTTGGACAGATGCAGGTCTCTTTTCAACTGGCCCTTCTGTGATTGCACCTGTCAGTCCTTCCTGGTTCAATGGCTCAAGGTCGTACTTAAAACAGTTTAAACACTGCTCTGTGCAGCCCACTGCTGCCCACATAAGGGACTTTTGCTAGAAGGGGATAACTCTATTCCTCTCTTTATCTTCCCTGAGCATCACTTTTAGTGATTACAAAATTGGATAACGCACTTGTGGAGAGTCAACTTGAAACCCACCATCAGGTATTAAGTCCAGACCTGCACATCCAAGGGCACAATAATGTGGGACCTTGATTTTTTATTTTCAGAGATGATCTACCTGTTATGTGAAGCTCTTTCCTGAACCATCAGGGTAAGCTGTCATGGAAGCAGGGTGGGGAGATTAGCATCCCAGAGTTAATCTCACCCCCCTCATCAAGGCTCCTAAAACCATTCTCTGGCTCCAGAGGCCCTGCTGCTTGTCTGTTCCCAATCATTACAGTTGGCTTTACCACTTCCTGAGAGCGCCACCATGCCTGTCCCCTCACCTGCCTTGGCCTGAATCTCCTCACGACAGAAGGGCTGCATAATCTCTACTCCAAAAATCCTGTGCAGGAGTGGAAGAACTCAGACATTCCGAGTGTGTTCAGGGCCTGGACTCAGCGGCACCCAGAAATTTGTGGGTTCATGCTGAGGGTGATGAGGAGTGATTGCTGGGCTCCTTAATGCTGTGCGACAACTACGTGGAGACGAACTCTGGGGAACCCAGAGTACAACCGAGATACTGTCAACGCACAGAGAGCTACGCCACAGGCCGATGCGCTTGTGGGGGGCAGGAACACCATCCCTGAGGGGGTGTGGCCTTTCGCTTCCAGCAGACTTTCTTCCTTGATCCAGAAACAGTCTGCCGAGGAGAACTCAGCCTTCTGTGCTCGTCTCTTGAACCCCGGAGGCCTCATGCTATACTTGGAGATCAAAGAGGGTCTTGCCATGCACTTCATGAAAATTAATATAGGGCAACTTCACTATGTTTGGGTCCAGAGTTAGAAGGGGTGAGCTCACGCCCATCCACCTGTGGCTGATTGTGAATCCAACAGGAAGAGAGGCGCCTTGCAAATCCAAACTACGTCGGGTACTGCTTTACTATCCCAGCAGGAGGAAAAAAGATTTTCCCCCTCCACCCTAGCAACAGACCAGCCAATGAGAAACAGTCACAGCCCAGCCAATGAGAGACTGTTACATCTCAGCCAATGAGGGACAGTCACATCTCAGCCAATGAGACAGTCACAGCTCAGCCAATGAGACACAGTCACAGCTCAGCCGATGAGAAGCTGCTATACTTTCAAATTCCAGTTTAGTGCAGTGGACTTTTTGTTTATAACATCCCTTCCAAATGCCCACTCTCCTTTGTAAGTGAGCCTTCTTCTCCTTTGTTTGCTGGACTTGCATATGGTTTTGGTATGCCTTGTATGTCCTGGATTGCTATTCTCTGCTAGTCCCAAATAAATGCATTTTGTTGGCCAAAAAACTGACAGTTTTATTTTTTAAAGATTTTATTTATTCATTTGATAGAGAAAGGGAGCACGAGCAGGGAGAGGGCAGAGGAACAGGGAGTTGCAGACTCCCCATTGAGCATGGACCACACTGGGCTGGATCCCAGGACCCTGAGATCATGACTTGAGCCAAAGTCAGATGCTTAACCGACTGAGCCACCTCGGTGCCCTGACAGTTTTATTTTTAAGGTTCACACCTTCTTCACTTGGGAAGGCAAAGTCCTCGCCCTTGTTAGTCTTTAGGTCTCAGTTGAGTAAGGAATCCAGGTTCCCTTTTGTGAAGCAGGGGCGCAGTGCTGCACCGTTCTCAAGACCACTCGCCATGGAGTGAGGGACTCCCGGGTTTCACTCTGGCTTCAGCTCCCAGGCAGCTGTCTGACCTGGAGCAAGGCCATGCTCTCTGGGGGCTCAGTGTCTTCAGGTGTTCAGTGGAAATCGAGGCCTCTGCCTCATAAGGTGGCTGTGGGGTTGAGGTGAGCAGGATGGGAAGAAGCCACAGCCCACCCTGGCACACTCAGGGGCTCTGGGAAGGTTCTGCTCAGTCTCCATGCTGCCTGTAGGAGACAGTCATGGCCCAGTACCTTAAAGAGGTGACAGGCTCTGAGCCAGAGAGAAGTGCCCAGTGGGTCATTCACTGATGGTGAGTGATGTCATTTGAGGAACACACAGAAAGCAGACTCCCCACTGGGCCAGGGATTCACTGAGAGAAGTTTAGACCTGTCTGACAGGGTAGCTTTTCTTGGGGGTCCTCAGGGCTGAAGAGCTGAGGCAGCAGCTGAAGCAGATGAGAGCTAGGCCCTCCCTTCCCTGGCAGGGGAGGGAGAGTGAGCAGAGAATGTCCCAGATCCAGGGTCTGAGTGGTTGGTCCAGGTCCGCCCTTATTTGCTCACGACCGGGGGCTGTGTACCTAACCTCTGTGTGTTTCCACATCCCCTCCTGCAAACTGAGGTTCCTGACGGCATCAACCTCCCAGGCTGGTCGTGAGGATTAGAAAGAATTCATTCGATATTTGGTAGAAACCGTCTAAGTGCCAGCTGCTTATGTAGGTGGGAAAGAACAGTGAACTGGACACTCTTCTCACGGCTCTTCCATGAGACACTGGAAAAGCAGAGCGACTGTTGGTTAATATCAACACAGGGTAAAAAAGCTGAAATTGGAGAAGAGATGTGAAATGAGTGGTGTGGACATGTCCGATGGTGAACAACAGTGTGTGACAGCTATCCTTTCCTACCATTATAAGGGACAGGAAAAGAAGTGGGACTTAGTTCTGGTGGTAACGGATTCCTCATTGTTGTGTGTGAGGAGCCCTTTGTCAAGTAACCTGAAAACCCGCTAGTTTTGAGTGGGGCGTAGGACATGAGAAAGTCCTCTGCTCCTGCACCTATGGTCTCCAGGGGAGTCTCCTACGAGCAGGTGGCTGGAGAACCAAAGCAAGCAGCCTCTGGCCTGGATTGCTGGTGCTCCTTCCCGGTAGGCGGCAAGGCCGTAGTGATTTTATATTGCTACGCAACAGTCATCACAAGTGGAGCAGCTTAAAATGCTGCACATCATTGCCTCACCGTTCTGCACATCGAAAGACCCAGAAGCCTCATCTGGCGTCTCTGCTGCATGACCCACAAACCCAGTTGAAAGCCTTAGCTAGGCTGGTGCTTATCTAGAAGCTCTGGAATCATGCACTTCAACTCACTCAGGTTGCCGGCAGGTCTACCTCCTGAAGGGTGGAGAACGAGGTCCCCATCTCCTTGCAGCTGTCAGCCGGGAGGTGCTGTGTGCTCCTACAGCCACCCCCACACCTTCCTAGGGGCGCTGCTTTATCCTCATACTGGTCGTTGTGTGGCCCGTGCTGCTTGTGCTTTGAGTCTCTCTGACCTCCTCCTCCATTCCTTGGTAGGGGAAAGCTTGGAAAGGACTCCCCTGGGTGGGTCAG
Source organism: Ailuropoda melanoleuca (assembly GCF_002007445.2). NCBI lineage: Eukaryota > Metazoa > Chordata > Mammalia > Carnivora > Ursidae > Ailuropoda > Ailuropoda melanoleuca. The sequence goes on along the minus strand of NC_048238.1, from coordinate 97,394,697 downwards.
GCCCACCCACATTCTGTCTGTATCTCAGTGTCACCTGACTTGGGATCTTAATTATACCAGCAAAATCCCACCAGAACGGTGCTCATACATGGTATACGTGTGTTTGGTAGACGCGATGGGAATGTGGGAGGGCATGATTAGAATCTTGAGGTCTTAGTCTGCTCAGACTGCTTTAACGAAGTACGGTAGACTGGGCGGCTTCTGCCACAGCAATCGATTTCCCACTGTCCTGGAGGCTGGGAAGTCCAAGATTGAGGTGCTGGCCAGTTCAGTGTCGGGTGAGGGGTCTTTTCCTGACTTGCAGACAGCTGCTGCTGCCACGGTCTGAATGTTTGTGGCCCCCACCCCAAATTCCTATGTTGAAATCCTAATCCCCCAACATGATGGTACTTTGAGGTAGGGGCCTGTCTTTCTGGGCTCGGTGGCTGGGAGGGACTGTCCCTGGTTGGTGTTTTGAGTCGCACAGGGGGTCAGTAGATGGAAGGGATGGCTCCTCATCTCCACATCAGTGTCATGCACTTTAAGATGGGGCCTTTCGCAGATCCACATGAATAGGATTTTATTTATTTGGGTCCTTTCTCTTTTTCATCCAACTCTTGATTTCGGCTCAGGTCATGATCTCAGGGTCATGGGATCAAGCCCCGCATGGGGCTCCATGCTCAGCAGGGAGCCTGCTTGAGACTCTCTCCCTCCCTCTCACTCTGCCCCTGCCCCCACTCATGGATATCTGTCTCTCTTTCTCTCTCTCAAATAAATAAATAAATCTTTTTTTTTTTAAAGAATAAAAGAGGCTCCGGAGAGTTCTTTCATTCTTTTAGCCGTGTCCTGAGGACATGGTGAAAAGACAGCTTCCTGGTCTGTGAACCAGGAAGCAAACTCCCACCACACACTGAATCTGCCAGTGCCTTGGTCATGGACTTCCCAGCCTCCAGAATGGTGAGAAATACATTTCTGTTGTTTTCAAGTCACCCAGTCTATGGTGTTTTGTTATAGCTGCCCTAATAGATGGCTACCTTCCCACTGTGTCCTCACATCGTGGAGGGAAAGACCAAACTCTCTGGTGTCGTCCTATAAAACACACTAATCCCATCATGGTGGCTCCACCCTCGTGGCCTCATAGAAACCTAATTACCGAGAAAAAGAGAATGGGAGGTCGGGTGGGTTAAGATGGCGGAGGAGTAGGGGACACCTTTTTCAGCCGGTCCCCTGAGTCGAGCTGGATAGGTACCAG
>NC_048238.1:97315331-97393366 GCF_002007445.2 Ailuropoda melanoleuca | reverse complement strand
CTGGGGATGTACTGTATGGTGATTAACACAATATAATAAAATAAAATTAAAAAAAAAAAAAGAAAAAAAGAAACCTAATTACCTCCCAAGGGCCCCATTTCCAAATCCCCTCACATTGGGGGTTAGGGCTTCAACATAGGAATTTGGGGGCAAGACACAAACATTTAGTCCCTAACGCTTGCCTACCACACAGTCCTACCTGGAACAGCCCTGAAGGACACTGGTGAAGGGTAAGCCTCCCAGAGGGTAGATTTGAGTAGAGGTACAAGCGTATCATCCTGCACAGGTTGTGTTCGAGTCTTTAGCTGAATGCTCAGGGACGTTGAGGGTATGTGATTGAAAATCTGTGACAAGGAGGCCTGGGAAGGAGGTATGTGGATACACCCATCCGGACAGACATGTGGTATGAAGATAAGTGTGTCGTGTGGGTGATCAGCAAAGAATGACCTTGCTGGTGCAGAAGTGTAATAATCTAATGAATAAAGTACCTAGATATCAATCAGCCTCTTCCTACAGCATTTGTATCATCTCCAGCGGGCTCAAGTGCAAAGTCGCCAAGGTGGCAGGGACGAAGATTATTCCAGAAGCCGTGACTTCTCAGAAGCAGTGTTTGATGTATATCAGCATCCAACATAATTTGATTTTTCTTCTGCAGTCAGAGTTCATGCATCTTGAAGTCCAGGAGTGGAACTGGGAGAGCCTCCTGTCACAGTTTATCCCTAAAGCCTTCCCACATTTATGACTTTAGGCTTAGCCAAACCAGAGGTCTTCATCCCAGAGGGAGACACGCTTTCACCAAGGAACACACCAGTGATGCCAGTGAGAGGGAGTTGGGACTGCCAGCTAGCCCTTTTGGTCCCCTCAGCCCGCTCAATCCAGAGGCAATCAATCCTGGCTGGTGATCAAAAGGCATCTGGGTTCCCGCTACATACGGAGCTAAGGAGGGGGACGCCCAATGTGCCTGGAGAGCTTCTTACTACCCTCGCGTTTTGTGCTTCGAGTCTATGGAAAATGGCAACAAGCCATGGAAGGCAGGATGTCAAATGGCCCAGACGTTTCAGCAATGAAGCCTTGAGTCACTCTACCAGGCAAAGCACCATGACCAGCTGAGGCGCTGTCTCAGGGCAAAAAGGAATAAGAGGTGGGCAGTGAAAGGAAGCGGTTATAAAGTCCAGCTACAACCACGTGACCTGCTACAGGACGGTAATATCATTCAGTTTGGTAAGTTAATAACATCCCCCTCCTCAGGTAAGACAACAAACAGAGAGACAAACAACAAACTACTTTCACAGAAAATTCTTAGGGCTACAGCCCAGCTTTTACTGACAGCAAACCATACAATTAAAAGGCTCCGCTGCTTTTTTCTTAGCCTTTTCTTGACAACAATTTTCTCGACTACAACATTTTAGGAGGGCTTCAGCGATATCTCATTCCATCGTACAGCATAGAAAATTCATCCTTGCTTCTCACTGGTCTTTGCGAGAACACAATTATTTGCTTTTCTGGTGATTAACTTTCTTGAGACGGCAGGATTCTATTTTTTCTAGTACCTTCTCAAGTTGCTGAATTAAGACTCCTCTTTTAAACCTGAAGGTAAAGACAAATATAAGTAACCAGAAGCTCTCTAAAGCATCTATGATGTGTAAGAGACAGTAGCGGGTACCCAATAGAGCTTACAGTCTCTATGGGAATAGAAAAATGCATCTTCTTGGAAAAATGCCCAGAGTGTCAATTGAGGGCCCATGCCCACCCCAGGCTATGGCGAGCATGGACATTTCATGGGCTTGGAAGAATGGGTTAGGCTAGGATAATATCCACCAAAATGCCTAGGGAAAAGAGCATGTTTGTGACCCTGTTCAGCATTGGACACAACTGTAGAAAGAAAGAAAGAGAGAGAGAAAGAGAGAAAGAAAGAGAGAAAGGAAGAAAGAAGAAAGTTATTTTTTTCCACCCACCTTGCGGCTTCCTTGATGGTAAATTCAACAAATTGTTTCTTGACTGCAAGTGGTCCTTGCACTTCTTCGAGCAAAGTGAAAATCCTCTCATACTCTGAAAATAGTTTTTAAAATTCAGTATTTTAAAAAACATGAAGATGGTCTAGAACTGTCTTAGTGCATCCACTCGCTCAATAATCATTGCTCATGGGCTAGAGGCTTACGTAGGGTTTGTGTTTTGAATGCTTACTAAGGAAACTATTACAAATACTAACCAAGCAAAGCGTACACTTTTAAGAGGTGTGTTGGGAATTGTGAGACCAATTCAAGAGAAATCATCTAAATTATGTAAAAACCCAATTCGGCCAAAGGATGAGCTCAAGAGGTGGGTTGAAGCTATTCTAAATCATGGAATGAGGGAGACTTCCCGTGGTTTTATTCAGAGCCATTCTTTGACTACTTACTGCGTCCAAACTTCCGAACTTCCTTCATTAACTGATATTTGATATCATCGTTGATTTTCTTCGCCATAGCAGGGCTTATCTGTGGTGTATTTGGCACTGCTCCTGGTGAGGACATTGCTGGAACTTTCGGGTCAGCGGCACTGCAGGTTTTGGTTCCTCCAAGTGAATTACTACCAGCCTTGGGAATCAGGCCCCCTTGAGCGAAGTCATCAGTGGGAGACCCCAGTTGGTTGGGGGAAGCCCCAGCTCCTGCCCTATGCATAACTTCTGGTGCCACGGCTTTTGGCAAGAAGCCATCAGGTGGGGTCGGATGATTTTCTATCTTCTTGTCACGGACATCGTGAGTGACAGTGGCACCTGGAATCAAAATGAAGCGATTGAGCTGTGAGGTAGGTCCCACTTTGTCACCCTCCCAGGGACGTCTCTGTGCTCTGCAGGTTTTGAAAACATTACTTATTTCATAAAAGCGGGAGTGTGTACCAAGCGGAAATGTCAGATCCCACAAATAGGGCTCTGTAAAGATCACCCAATAAACCACTTTTTCTCTCCTGGAACTATGAATACACACTGAAATGGAGTTGGACAGTACAGCTAATAAATAAGCATCCACAGAACCCTGGCACTCGTGATTTACTGTCTCCTTGATGCCCTTTACAAGGTCAAGAGCTGAACATCTCACTTGATGTCAAAATGTCTGACTTTGGCACTCCATCACCAAAAATGCCAGTTTATGATCTTCGTCATTTGTCTTTTCTGTCTCAGAAAGGTGAATTTCCTTCGACTCCAAGTCCAACACCTCTACTTCATATGCTCAGCCTCCTCTGTGCTGGGCACCTTGCCAGATGCTGGGAGATCGGCAAGGAACCAGACAGACAGACAGACAGACAGACACAATCCCTACCCTTATGGAACTTACATCCTCATGGGGGAAGTCGGACGGTATGTGTAAAAAAGGCAAAGGCGTTAACACAGTTTGACTTTGTGTTAGGAAGGAAGGAAGTAGGGATGTGAGCGAGAGCAGGAGAGGAAGCTTCCACGACCGTGTGGTCAGGCAGGGCCCTCTGAGGAGGTGACCCCTGGGCAGAGCCGGGAGCAGGAGACAGAGGCGGCCTGTGCACACGCACAGGAGGAGTTCCAGCTGCCGGGAGGGCCGCACGGGGCCCCTAGGAGGGGACAAGCCAGGGCCGTGGAGAAGAGGACAGAGGCAGAGAGAGCTAGAAGGACACAGAGAGGAACCGTGATGGCAGGAGACGATGGCAGGGCCAAGTTGTGCAGGGCATGGAGACCAGGGTCGGGAGCTCAGACTCTGTTCTGACTGCTGGGGGGGTTGATGACGGGTTTCGGGATGGACGTGACATGATCTGGTTTCTGTGCAGGCAGGGTCACTCTGGCCGCAGGGCAGTGAATGGGTTAGACAGGGCCAAGCACGGGAAGCAGGGGAGGCGCCTGGGTGACTCAGTTGGTGAAGCGTCTGCCTTTGGCTCACGTCATGATCCCAGTGTCCTGGGATCAAGCCCCACGTCGGAGCCTGCTTTTCCCTCTGCCTGCCACTCCCCTGCTTGTGCGCTCTCTCTCTCTCTCTCTCTCTGTCAAATGAATAAATAAAATCTTAAAAAAAAAATGGGAAACAGGGAAATCAGATGAGAAGCTGCTGTAGCAGCTTGGGGACAGATGGTGGCAGCACAGACTCGAGGGATGGAGACAAGGGGGCGCTGTGGGAATTCTGTTGGGTGTCAGGTTCCCTGGACTTGCTAAGGGATGGAAGTGAGAGAAGAATGGAAGAATTAACAAGAGGACTCATGAGTGAGTCTAAGAGTTTTGGCCTGAACCACTGGGGAATGTTCCACCAATGAATGGTATTATTAGCTGAGATCGAGAAGGCTGAAAGTAGAGCATTTTCGGAGTGGGGGAGGGTCAGAAGTTCACGTAGAACGAGTTGCATTTAAATACGTAGTAGACACTGGTTGGAGACTGAAGTTCAGGAGCAAATTGTAGTCTAAAGGTACAAAGCCGAAAGTTCTTGTAGTGTGAATCCTGTTTAAACCCGAAGACCGTGTGGAATCGCCTAAGGAGGTAGTGGGCTGAAGAAAGAAGGGCCTGACATCCAGCTTTGGGCCCCTGAAATATTAGAGGTGGGAAAGAAGAGGGGAAAACGAGAAAAGGAGAAGGAAAAGGAGTCACTAGGAAGGGGATATGGAAACCAGGAGAAGGTGGGCTCTGGAAAACCCAAGTTTTCCACGGAGTGGGGAGTGAACAAGCATATCACGTGTTGCTGAGAAATTCACACCAAAGCGTAGCAGCCACCGGTGACCTGGGCACTAGCAGCTTCCCTGGAATACTGTGAGAAGCAGCCAGACTGCACTGGGTTAGAGCATGAGCACGATGTGAAGACGGGCAGAATATGAGCAGACTCAGCCCGTTGTCAAACCCATCAGCTTTTTCTGCCTCGGGAACTGCTTAGTCTAAGCCTTACCCCACTCCACATGGGGGGACCTAGCAGAGAGACTCGCGCGCCCCCCCCCCACTGGCAAGCATGCTCATATCTGTCCACCCCTCAAGGACATAACTAAAAACTTCCTCTGACATGGCTGAGTGCTAAAGATGGGGTTCCCGCACTCCCCCTGTTTGCTTAACCAGGGTGACGTACTCCGCCTTCTCTTAGTTGGTGAGTGGTTGCGGGGCTTTCCGGGACACTTCATCTTCTTTCGATGCCCTGCTGCAAACTGATTTCCTTCTTTGTTCTCTGTTTGCTGAAAAACATCAGTGAACATATTCCATCAAAGACAAAATTCAATCATTGGAAACCTGCACTCTTCATATACCCATACAGCCATGTGTTTATATTATCAATGTACATTTTAATCATCAGCCAAAGATTTATACTCACCCAACCCACACCGTGTTTTCAGAAAATGCAGTGCAATTTTAATTTAACCTAAGTGAAATAAGGAGAAGGTAAAATACAAGGTTTGGGTCTAAAACCAAACATGGGACATCCATGGCTGCTAAGAACGTTGAAGAATGAGTGGCTCTCATCAATCAAAATTAGACACACATGATTCTCTCTTTGGAGAAGTACACACCATATTGCTTCACATTTTGTTAGGGGAGGAAAAAAAATACCTTTTTTTGTCCTTCGTGCCTCAAACCTATTAACAAACACTGATTAACACTCCATTAAATGATACACGTAGATGGTAAGAGGTAGAATGGATTGAAAATGTGAATCTCCCCGTGCCAAACTTTATGGAGAATCAAATTTGTCATCCTTGGAGCTGGGTGGGTATAGGGAATGCTTTTCAGTATTGGTGGTGGATCAAACATGAAATCAAGGATGTAATCAATTAGCTAAAAGCTATTTTCATCAAAGGTTGACCCAAGAATATGTCCCTCCACTACCTGAATACGGTTGAGATAAAAAAATCTTTTCCCAAACCATTTGCATTTCCCATAAAAGAGGAATCCAGAATGGGTGAAAATGTTTTCATTGAGCATTTCCTCTCCACCAGGTACTGTTCTCAATGTTTACATTAACTCAGTCCCGAGTCAGGTGTGATTACTATCTCTGTTGTTAAAAATAAGGGCACTAAGGCACAGAAAATTAAGAAAAATTAAGAACTCTAAGTGAGGTGTTTGCGGTGAGGTAGGACAAGTCTAAGTCTCGTTTTCTTACAGAATAGATGTTCTATGCCTTTCTTTCAGTGATCTCTTCCACGAGAGCAGATACAATCCTCTTCGTCTTCGTGCTTCACTGGTCAAGTCAGTGTGTCTCTCTCATAGACACTACACACATCTTCCCCTAAGAGGTCCCTAAGGACAATCCACTCACGGCAACATCATCTAGTACTTCAAGTTTCAAGAGGAACACTTAGCCATTTTCTGGGTAGAGCACTAATGACCTGAATAATGGAAACAGAGGAAGCAGACTCTGATCTCAACATCAAAGGGGTTACTGGGAGATGAAGTGGGCAAGAATATAGACTCTGGAGCCAGAAAGATGTGGTTTCAAATCTTGACTCTATCTCTTAGCAGCTGTGTCATTCAGGACAAGGCATTTGACCACTGTCAGCCTTGAGCTCTTATTAAAGGGCAGATGGGAACACTTGTCTGCAGAACAGTTGTGAGCATTAAATGTGATCATTTAAAACACCAGCTCCTACTCTAATAAATGGCAACTATTATTTTTGTCCCACCAACACACTCTCAGGTCAGGAGGCCCCCACCTTCTGTTCACAGAGGAATACTTGTATCGTATTTCACCTTTTAAATAAATTGAAGTAAAGCCTATGACTTAAACATTCATCCTTCGAAGGGGAACAGAATTATACCAAAAATTCCACAATTTGAGCAGAAGTAGTCATAGTTATCTTACCTTCTTTTAGGTTGTCGTGAATCAGTCTCTTGAGAGGGAGAAGCTGTTGTCTTCAGATGTTTCTCATAGTTGATTATTTGTGCGAGCAGAACACTCTGATGGGAAACTGGGAAGTCAGCGGGAAAGAAATTGATGCTATACAGCTCAAATGTATGATCCTCTAGGGAGGACATGGCCAAGCACTGTGTTAGCGACGTGCACCATGGCACTAAATAAAATTTAGAATCTCTTCTCTAGGATCTCTATCACATTCTAGAGTCTAGAATCATCCCTCCTCATCTGAGTCATTACTTCGTCCACCATCACTACTGTCTATAGGCTAAAACCACGAGGTACCCAGAAAACTCCCTTATGCCTCAAGCCAGGTTAGAGAATGGGCTGATAGCCCTTATACCACCACCCCAACTAAAAGACCATATATAGTCCCCATTTGGAAAAGCCTGGTTTCCATGACATTGTTTTATAGTCCAGAGAGCCTTGAGGACCTTAACTTTGAATAATTTCATTAAACCTACAGACTGTCTTCCTAGGAGAGTTGCCTTACAAACAAAACTTGGTGTATAATTTCAGGGGTGCGTTCAGCCTAAGATCTGTTCAATTTAATGGACAGATGATCCCACTTAATATCATCAAAATGGGGCAAAGAAGCATTAGAGACTGACACAAATTATCCTGCATACTATCAGTTAAATTGTTTTCATATAAATAAGGAATTCTCTGCTGAACTCATAACTATAGGCAGTGTGAGATAGTGTTAGGGTGTGCGGTCTCTGGAATCTTCTAGATCTAGATTCTGCCACTTTTCTACTGGCTAAACCTGGGGGAACTACTATTACCATAAAATGAGCATGAAACAGTATCTACCTCATGGAGCTGTTTCAAGGATTACAAGAGATAAAGCATGAAGAGGGCCCTGTATGGGAGATAGCCGAAGATGGCGGGGAGAGGGGGGTAGGAGACCGTAGTTTCTGTCTGGTTCAAGCAATTCAGCTAGAGAGCTATCAGATCATTCAGAACACCTGTGAACTCAACCAGAGATCTAAGAAGAGCTGCAACTCTAAAAATAGAAAAGCAACCACTTTCTGCAAGGTAGGAGGTGCGGAGAAGTGAATCCAAGGTGATGTATCGGAATAGACCGTGAGGGGAGGGAGCCTTTGTAAGCTAGCTATGGATAGGGATAGACCAGAGGAGCACGAGATCAGAACTTTTAGAAGTCTGCTCCATTGGAGGGTGTCCCTGCCTAAAAGGCGCCCAGGTGGTGAAGCGGGGCGGAATCCGAGGTGGGACAGTGTGGTCTTAGGATCCCCAGGGTCCCAGGAAGACTAGGGGTGCCCGAGTGCCGCAGGGCTCCCCAGCATCGGAGTGGGGAACCAGGCTGCAGTCAGCGAGCCCAGGAGTGGGCTCCCAGCTCAGGGCTGCCATAAACCAAGAATCACAGCACAGTAGGGAGACCGCTGTCCGAGCAGGGGCCCAACAAGTGGCAGAACTGGTGACACCCCACCTCCCTCCTTCCTTCAAGGAACAAAAGCCACAGAGAGCAATTGGAAGCCGCTTACTTAGGCTGGCCCGGGCAAGGGCAGTGCAGATTCACCCCGGCAAAGACACCGAAGAATCAGCGCAGGGGGCCCCTCCCCCACATCAGCAAGACCATCCAGCCAAGATCAAGTTCACCGATCATACAGAACTGCAAAACCCCAGCACTAAGGGAATATAGCATATTTCACAGCTTTTCCCCCCACAATTCCTTAGTCTTTCAATTTTAATTTGTCTTCTCTTTACTTTTACAATTTCTGATTTTATGAACTTTTAAAAATCTTTTTGAATTTTCATTTTTTACAGTCACAGTCTATCTTTTCATTGTATTTAATTTTATGTTTGTGTGTATATATATACACCTATATATACCTATATATATACACGTATATATATACCTAAATATAATTGTATATATATACACATATATATACCTATATATACACACCTATGTATATACCTATATATATCTACACACATATATATACATATATAATACACACGCACAGCTATATATATAGGATTTTCTTTCTTTACAACTTTGGGGTGCAGTTTCTTCTAACGGACCAAAATGCACCCAGAATCTAGTGTAAGGCTCTGTTCTCTTCACCTGTCTGATCATACTCTCTTTTTTTTTTCCTTTTCTTCTTCTTCTTTTTTTTTTTTTTGGTTGAAGTCTTTTTTAGTTTTCATCTTTACAGTTAACATTCTATCCTTTCAATGTATTTAATTTTGTTTTTGTATATACGTTAAGTTTTTCTTTCCTTAGAATTTTGAGATGCAGTTTCTTCTAACAAACCTGAGTTTGTTAAATACTCAACCAAATATATACTCAGAATATAGTGGATTTTTCTGCTATGTTCACCTGTCTGTTTATATTCCTTCTCTTTGTTTTTGTCTTTTAATATTCATTTGTATAGTTACATTCTATCCTTTCATCGTATTTAATTTCATTTTTGTACATGTAAGTTTTTCCTTCTTTACAATTTTGGGATCTAGTTTTCTAACAAACAGACCAAAATACACACAGGATCCAGTGTACTGCTTTGCTCTGTTCACCTGTCTGATTATATTCTCTTTTTTAATTTTTGTTTTCAGTTTCCAGTCTTTTCTGATTTGTTTAGTGTATATTTTTCTGGGGTCGTTGTTGCCATTTTAGTATTTTGTTCTCTTGTTCATCAGTTTTTCCCTGGAAAAATGACAAGATGGACAAACTCACCCCAAAAAAGAGAACAAGAGGGCCGCCTGGGTGGCTCAGTCATTAAGCATCTGCCTTCGGCTCAGGGTGTGATCCCAGCGTTCTGGGATCAAGCCCTGCATCGGGCTTCGTGCTCCGCTGGGAGCCTGCTTCTTCCTCTCCCACTCCCCCTGCTTGTGTTCCCTATCTTGCCGTCTGTCTCTCTCTGTGTGTCAAATAAATAAATAAAATCTTAAAAAAAGAAAAAAAAAGGAGAACTGCCATGGACCTAGTCAGTATGGACATTAGTAAGATGTCAGAGCTAGAGTTCAGAGTGATGATTATAAAGATACTAGCTGGGCATGAAAAAAATAGACTCAAAACAGATGAAAGACCTCAATGTGAGACAGGAATCCGTTAAAATCCTAGAGGAGAACACAGGCAGCAACCTCTGTGACCTTGGCCGCAGAAACTTCTTGCTAGGCACATTTCCAAGGGCAAGGGAAACAAAGGCCAAAATGAACTTTTGGGACTTCATCAAGATAAAAAAGATAAAAAGCTTTTGCACAGCAAAGGAAACAGTCAACAAAACCAAAAGACAACCAACACAATGGGAGAAGATATTTGCAAAAATCTTATCAAATAAAGGGCTAGTATCCAAAATCTGTAAAGCACTTACCAAACTCAACAGCCAAAGAACAAGTAATCTAATCAAGAAATGGGCAGAAGGTATGAACAGACATTTCTCCGAAGAAGACATACAAATGGCCAATAGACACATGAAAAAATGCTCCACATCACTCAACATCAGGCAAACACAAATCAAACCCACAATGAGATACCACTTCACACAGGTCAGAATGGCTGAAATTAACAAGTCAGGAAATGACAGATGTTGGAGAGGATCCAGAGAAAGGGGATCCCTCTTACACTGTTGGTGGGAATGCAGGCTGGTGCAGCCACTCTGGAAAACAGTATGGAGGTTCCTCACAAAGTTGAAAATAGAGCTACCCTATGACCCAGCAACTGCACTACTGGGTATTTACCCCAAAGATACAAGTGTAGTCATCCGAAGGGGCACCTATACCCCAATGTTTATAGCAACAATGTCCATAATAGCCAAACAATGGAAAGAGCCCAGATGTCAACCAACTGATGAATCTTTAAAGATGTACAATGGAATACTACTCAGCCATCAAAAAATGAAATCTTGCCATTCGCAATGACATGGATGGAACTAGAAGGTATTACGCTAAGCAAAATAAGTCAATCAGAGAAAGACAATTATATGATCTCATTCACACGTGGAATTCAAGAAACAAAGCAGAGGATCATAGGGGAAGAGAGGAAAAAATAAAACAAGATGAAATCACAGAGGGAGAAAAAACGTAAGAGACTCTTAAGCATAGGAAACAATGTGAGGGTTGTTGGAGGGGAGGTGGGTGTGGGATGGGGTAACGGGGTGATGGGCATTAAGGAGGGCACATGATGTAATGAGCACTGGATGTTACAAAAGACTGATGAATCACTGACCTCTATCTACCTCTGAAACTAATAATACATTATATGTTGATTAATTGAATGTAAATTTTAAAAAAAAGGAAGCACTGGATGTGATGGTTAATCCAAACCTCCCCTTACGCTTGAGAAAAATAAATGTGCAGGAATGTACTGTATGGTGACTAACATAATATAATAAAAAATCATTAAAAAAATTAAATAAATAAAAATTTAAAAAAAGAAAAAAAAGAAAAATGTGTACCAGGGTAGATGAAGGGTTTCAGTGAAAATGGGTATTCTAAACGTTGAAGTATTACAAAATAACTCACTCATGCAATAAACATGTGAGCTAGTTGATTCATAATCAACAAATGTCCTAAACAAAATTTTGTCTGTTTTTAGCAGATCAATCTCCCTGTAGTTAACTGGTCTGACTATTACATGCAATATCAAAACATTTCCGGATTTCAAAACTTACTACAAAGCTACAGCAATCAAGACTGTGGCACTGGCATAAGGACTGACATATAGGCCGGAGGGACAAACCCGAGAGTCCACAAATAAACCCCTAATCTATAAAGTTAGGTATGCTATGCCAAGGACTCCCACTTGGGAGTGGGACACCTGGGTGTCTCAGTGGGTTAAGGGCCTGCCTTTGGCTCAGGTCATGATCCTGGGGTCCTGGGATCGAGTCCTGCATTGGGCTCCCTGCTCAGGGGGGAGCCTGCTTCTCCCTCTGTCTGCTGCTCCCCCTGCTTGTGCTTGCTCTCTCTCTCTCTCTCTCTCTCTGAAAAATAAATAAATAAAATCTTCAAAAAATTAAAAATAAAGGAGAAAGTAAGCATAATGAAATACAAAGAAAAAGCATAAAGTAACTTGCTAAATACAAGTCCAAATATTATCTGTAATAATAAATATAAATAAACTACACTTGCCAGGGAAGATTGCCAGTAAGGATTTTTAAAAAATTCTAGTTATACGTTCTTTAAAAGAGAAACATTTAAAATAGGAGAACATGGAATGATTGAGATTAAAAAATTAATATTTTATGCCAGGCAAATATTTTTATACCAGGCAAATATTAACCAAAAGAAAGCTGAGATCATTATATTCATATCAGATAAAAGAGACTTTAAAAATGCATTATTACAGTGCAAAAGCCGCTATAAAATAATCAGATTTTAGTTCACCAGAAATGGTTAACGATTGCCCACTTGCATGAACCTAATAAAACAGCCTCAAAAATACATAAAGCAAGAATAAGCAGAACTACTGAAGGAAATTCACCTTCATTGTGGGAGATTTTTAACAATTCTCTACATTACTGTTAGTTCAAACAGAAAAAAGATGAGTAAATGGGTAAATGTTCACAATACAATTAACCAGTTTGATTTATGGCCAACAATCAGTATAAATTCTTCACACGCATACTTAGAAAAATGGCCACAGTCTCATCAGTGTTCAAATACAGAGTTTCCTACAGCCCATACTCTCTAAGCAAAAAGAAATTAAATTAGAAGTCAAGAGCAAAAGGAAAGTGTATTTAAGAGGTTTTTAAACACTTTTTAAAACCAATACATAGAAATGAATAAGGAGGGGCGCCTGGGTGGCACAGCGGTTAAGCGTCTGCCTTCAGCTCAGGGCATGGTCCCGGCGTTCCGGGATCGAGCCCCACATCAGGCTCCTGTGCTATGAGCCTGCTTCTTCCTCCCCCACTCCCCCTGCTTCTGTTCCCTCTCTCGCTGGCTGTCTCTATCTCTGTCAAGTAAATAAATAAAATCTTTAAAAAAAAAAGAAATGAATAAGGAAAATATTACATAACAAAACTTTTTGGATGCGGTGAAAGTGGACCTCAAAGGTGTAGCCTTTCTTATGCTCTTTTGTTAAAAATTTTTTTTAAAAAAGGAAAAAAAAATAGGGCGCCTGGGTGGCTCAGTTGGCTAAGCGTCTGCCTTTGGCTCAGGTGACCATCTCAGGGTTCTGGGTCCGAGCCCACATAAGGCTTTAGGCTCAGCAGGGGGTCTGCTTCTCCCTGTCCCTCTGCCCTTCCCCCTGCTTGTGTGCTCTCTCTCTTTCTCAAATAAATAAATAAAATCTTTTTTAAAAAATAAAAATTAAAAAAGGGGGAAAAAAAGCCTGACAATCAGTAATCTGTGTCCAATGTTAGAAGTTGGAAGAAGAAAGGTAAAATAAACCCAAAGAAAATAGAAAGAAGGAGCTACTAAAGAGAGAACAGAAATTAATGAAATAGAAAAAGAAATTGCAATAAAGAAAATCAGCAAAATCCAAAGTTTGTCCTTTAAAAACAACAAAAACACAGACAAGCCTTTAATGAGGTTGATCAAGAGAAAGACAATCTACCAATAAATAATACTAGGAATAAAAAGGGAAATATGACTATGGATCCAGCAAAGATTTTTTAAGAGGGGATGGTAAATACTGTGAACTTTACATTAACTTTGAGAACATAGGCAAAATAGACAAATTCGCAGAAAAACAGAACTGCATATCTGTGTGGAAATGAGAATCCTTTTTTTTTCTTTGTTTTTAGAAAGCAAAAGAGAATATGGGAGGGAGCAGAGGGAGAGGAACAGAGAGAATCTTAAGCAGGCTCCATGCCCTGCACAGAGCCCAACAAGGGGCTCAATCTCACGACCCTGAGATCATGACCTGAACCAAAATCAAGAGTTGGACACGTAACCAACTGAACCACCCAGGCGCCCTGAGAATCTCTTTATATGTCCACTAGAAAATCATAGGGGGAAAATGAACCTTGATCTTTACAAGATTCCATACACAAAAAATTTATTTCAGATTCATCAGAAATCTAGAAGAAAACTTGGGACGTCATCTTCATGACTTTGGGGTAAACAAAGATTTTTAACCAGGGTACAAAAATAAATCTAAGATTGATTAATTGGACTTCATGAAGAACTTCTTTTCATCAAAAGACACCATTAAGAGAGTGAAAAAGTAAACCAAAGACTCATAGAAGATATATTATATATTTGTAATATATACATCCGACAAAGGATTTGAGTTCAGAGCTCCTACAACTTGGCAAGAAAAAGGCAACCCCCAAAAAGATGGACAAAATGCCTGAAAAGTTACTTCCTAAGAACAACCCCAAATGGCCACTGAACATCTGTATAACTCCTTAATTAGCAGAGAACATAAATTAAAGCCCCAGTGAGGTGCCATTAAACACCCACCAGAATGGCTAAACTTGCAGACAGACTATGACCATGTGTTTGTGAGAATTTGACGTAAGTGGAACTCTCCTGCATTTCTGGAACCAGATTGATACACTGGTTCCCCTTGTGCCTCAGTTGGCACTTTATCACCATCAACCTTTGTGACAGTTTGACAAATTGTGACGTCACAGCACACCACGGATTACTTTTATCCCATTTACCACTGGCCAGAAGCGGAGCACTGCCCTCAAGCCCAAAGGCCCAACCAAACCAACCCCAAAATCTCATCCTAAGGGGGCGTACCTTGGGGACCATCCTACCCACACCACCGGCTCTGTTTCAAAGTGCATCCAATCAGTAGAGAGAAACCACAGGGTAATTTGAACAGTAAATGTTTAATATAAGGACTTATTAACTATAACAGGGGGGAATAGAGTAACAAGAGATTGGTAAGAAGGAAGGAGAACTCTAAAGAGAGGGAGAGGGGCTATAAGGAGCAGCTACTGTCCCCAGAACTGAAAGAGAGCACCTGCAATGGGCTGACTGTTTGTGCCCAGCTCCCTAAATTCATACATGCAATCCTAATCCCAGTGTGGTGGTATTTGCAGGCGGGATCGTTGACAGGTAATTGCATCGTAAGGGCTCCGCTTCCACGGTAATTACACTATGGGGGCTCTACCCTGATGGGAGTGGGATTAGTGCCCTTTGCAGAGACTCTCTTTCTGCCATGTGAGGATATAAGAAGTCAGCGATCTGCGACCCAGAAGAGGCCCCTCACCAGAACCTGTCCATGCTGGCACCCTGGTTTTGAACTTCAGTCTCAGATCTGGAAGAAATAAACTACCTTTGTTTCTTAAGCCACCCAGTCTATGGTCATTGTTACAGCCCCCAACAACCTTTTCTCCAGCATGGCTGAAATAAGCCGCCCCGAAAATGCCTCCCCCTGTGCTGAGATCAGAATCCAGCCACGTGTCTCCACAGACCGAGGCTGATTCCCCAGGAAAACACTGCAGCCGAGGGAGAGGCACCTGCAGGGCACAGAGAGACCCCCCCAGGGAGAAGAATCCGCACTCCCACGGTGAAAATCCTGACCTTGTTCCCGGAGCCTGGAAGCAACTCACACGATGGCAGTGAAGTTGTGGCGCGTCTCAGGTGGAACTTTCTAGATATGTGCCCTCTGGGCTGCTGGATATACGCCCCCTAGGGGGCCGGGGAGAGGTGTGCACAGGGAAGCGTCTGGCCAGAAGGCTCATCTATTATTACTGCCCCAGGACGGTAGGTGTAAGGGCAGCTGCGGGCCATGGGGTGATGCTGACCACACTGTCCTGCAGCAGCCCGCCCCCCCCCCGCCCCTAGAAGCTTCGTGCGGTGCGGAGCCTGGTGCTGGAGAAGCCTCATGCCCNCATGCCGCCCCCCCCCCCGCCAGCCCGCAGTGCCGGCCGCCCAGAACCAGGAAGCAAAACTTTTCCCTTGACTCTGGCGCCCCCTAGAGGCAAACTTCAGTAACACCAGCTACGAGAAAGGTACAAAGGCCCCAGAACATTCCCACAGAGCAGGACAAGAGTGAATTTGGAGCTTACAGGCAATATAATCAGGCACTTTATCAACACACTTAAAGAAGACTGTCACATGATCACCCCAAAGAATCAAAGGGAAAAAGCAAGAACTATTCATGAAGAAAAAGTTAAAAGCATTTGTTAAGTATATGAATCTACAGAAATAAAAAATAAATCTACAGAAATCTTCAGCACACATTATTCCTAGGTGACGAAATAGAAGTACTGCTTGTGGGATCAGAAACAAGGTTGCCCACTGTCGTCCCTTCTATTCAACAGGCCCTACAGGGGTCCTGCCTGGCACCTTAAGATGGTGAACAGGGCTGTGCCCACAGAGCGAGCTCTCGGACTGTTCAGTGACGGACAAGCCCCAGAAGAGGTGCTTTCCAGGGAGTCACCAGGCACGTTAAATAGTGACAATTGTCTGGGAATAGAGATTTGTGGGGGACACCAACCAGTTTAGTCCCCTCCAGTGGCCGACAGGTTGCTGGTATTCAGAGCTTGTGTGGTCAAGAGGTCATTGGTTTCAAGGCCACCAGGGAGCTGAGAAGAAGGCGGTGGGAACAGTGCTGGTCACAGCAGCCCAGAGCTCACTGTCCCTGCAGGGATGGAGCCATCTTTCTTGAGTGAACGCTCTTCCATTTGCCACGGGCTTGGGTGAATTTACGCAGTTTGGAAACCAGTTATTTAGACAGGATTTGCCCGTGTTCTCATTGCCTGTGTGCTGGAGTGGATTTTCACAGGCCCTTCCTCCACCAGCCCGGAAGGGTCTCGTCGTACAGGCTACGTATTATACTAAGTATAAAATCCAGTGCAGCGGACTGTGCATTATTTATACTGTTTCTCTTTTTGTTCTGGAAGGAAGCTAGTATCGTCAGTGCCTGCCCATCGGGAAGAAGGATCTCTAATCCAGGCTTCATGGATTGCTTCTCTAGTCAGCCGGTTTTAGTGAAATCCTCATGAGCCTCTCTGAATCCCCATTCCCAGAGGGTAGTCATTCATTTTTTACTCTGTGTGACAAATTACCCCCAATTTCGTGGCTTCAAAAATTATACCCAACTTCGAGGCTTGGGGCAGTATTTGTTCCTTCTTCTCTCACGGTCCTATAGCTCAGGAGTCTGGATGGTTTTGACTTGGTTCTCTGCTCCAGGGCTTGAAAGGCCAGAGTCGAGATTTTAGCCAAGCGGGGTTCTCATCTGGACGATCTGGGGTGGGACGCGCTTCCAAGTGCATTCGGATTGTTGGCCGAATTCAAGTCCTTTGTGCTGTCAGACAGAGCCTGCCTTTCTGACAGGCTGTTAGCTAGGGCTCAGTGTCACCTCTAGAGGCCACTCTTTCCTGTGGCTCTGTCCATCTCCAAGTCAGCAATGACACATCAAATTCTTCTCGTGCTTCCTTAACACGCCAGGCGCTGGTGCTACCGGGTGGAGGAAACTCTGCTTCCAAGGCTCAGGAGGGGGCTTGGGCGCTCCCATTCACCCCACTGCAAAGGCCAAGAGACTAGGCATCTCAGTTCCCTCTGAGAAGTCACTCTTGTCCTGGGCTGTCAGGATGGGAGAACGCCATGGGGTGCCTAGGTGGCTCAGTCATTAAGCATCTGCCTTCGGCTCAGGGCCTGATCCCAGGGTCCTGGGATTGAGCCCCGCATCGGGCTCCCTGCTCCTCTGGGAGTGCTTCTTCCTCTCCCACTCCCCCTGCTTGTGTTCCCTCTCTCGCTGGCGGTCTCTCTCTCTGTCAAATAAATAAATAAAATCTTTAAAAAAAAATAAGGATGGGAGAATGCCAGAGGGCAAAGGTCCTGGGGAACATCTTAGAGTCCTTCCAAGCAAGAGAAAGAAGTTAAGGCAGCAGGAGTCAGAGCCATGGGTTGGGGCCACGTGCTCATGCAAAGCCCCGTGGCCTCACAGGAGTGCTGGTTAGGAGCCGGGATCCTATAATCAGGGACCAATCTGATTAGGTCTCGTCCCCAATGGACAGTCACCCTAGCAAAGGGTTGCAGGCCCATTTGGGTATGCATGGGAGAAAGATAATAACAGAAGCTGGTTTAAAGGGGTCCTTCCTTAAGAACCCACCCTTCATACACGAGTTTTTGGATCTTTAACCAAGTCAAGTGTGGGGTTTGATTGATTCAGGGACCCTTGGTCAGGAGGGGAGTAAGCAGGTGCTGTGTGCAATGCAAGAGATATTCCCACGTCAGTCCTCCCACGTCCACTTCCTATGGTCAATGGAACTACACCAAGCTAATTCATTCAGGACTGCTATGCCCGTGAGCCAGGAGTAAAGGTTTGGGTCACCCCAATGCAAAGAGGACCACCACCAAGCAAGGTGTTTGCTGAAGGCTGAGGGAATGTGGAATGGGTAATGAGAGAAGTGACCATGCAGCCATTTGCAGAATCAAGGACTGTAATAATTATGAGTGTTACCTCCTTATTTTGATATGAATAAGTTTACATACATAGCAACCAAATTTTTTTTTTACTTTTTTAAAAGATTTTATTTATTTGAGAGAGAGAGAGCACGAGCTGGGGGGGAGAGGCAGAGGGAGAGGCAGACTCCCCGCTGAGCAGGGAGCCTGACGCAGGGCTGGATCCCAGGACCCTGAGATCATGACCTGAACTGAAGGCAGATGCTTAACACCACCCAGGTGCCCCACCAGATCTTTTTGGGGTTCATCCCCTCTCATCCCCTGAGCTACTAACATAGAACGTGTTAATGTGGGCTAACTTAAGATGCAGGATATTAAAGGCAGAGGAGGGGCGCCTGGGTAGCTCAGTCGGTGAAGCGTCTGACTCTTGGTTTCAGCTCAGGGTATGATCTCGGGGTCGTGAGATCGAGCCCCGCAGTGGGCTTTTGCTGGGCGTGGAGCCTGCTTAAGATTCTTTCTCTCTTCCTCTGCCCCTCTCCCTCCCACACACTCTCTCTCTCTCAAAAAAATTTTTAAAAAGATCAAGGCAGAGGTCATTTAGGCAGCCAAGGAATGACAAAGACCTAAAGGCAGAAATTGAGCTTTGTACCCTCTTTAGGAAAAGGGTTAACATATTCTCAGTCATAAGCAGGGAGTTTTGTATCGTGTTAGCCAGGAATCTGGTTTTGTTATTGCCTTTCACACAAAGATGAAGTGTGGTTTAAAGAGACGTTCACAGGGGCCAAACTGACAAGCGGGCGCCCACTGTCATGTGTTCACTTGGTTAGACGGCACACATTACAGGCACTTCCCCTGGCCATTTCCAGCCAGAGTGTGCCACAGGGAGGTTTCCAGAGATCGAAGGGCATGGCGGAAGAGAAGCCAAAACCCTTTTGTAGCTCGCACACATTACTGCTGGTCTGCTGATTCACCTGTTGCCCGGAGTCGGCAGCTGGGCCTGGAATGTCTCGACCTTCTCCTGGATTCTCCCTTGGTTTCTCTATCTCGTTGATGTTTGCGTTTAGCCCCATGAAGCAGGGCCCCGGAGTCTGCAGATACCCTCGTCACCAAGGTCAGAGGCAACAAGAATGGCTTGTTCTTAGGGGTTTCCCGGTCAAGTCTGTGGGTTTTGGCCCATGAGTTTCCCCCCCTACCCCAGTTGAGGTGACAGCACCCTTTCAGAGACTGCTTAACCACATTCCACAATTAAATAAATAAGACCAATTTTCTGTACTAGCGTCACCACCAGCAGCAGTGACAACATATACATCCCCACTTTTTCTGCATCTCTAGTTGACTGATGCAGACAGGAGGATGACTAGATTTTATTAAGCCTCATTATACCACTGGCTTCTAGAGTTTGGTAGTCTTCCCTGTGCTGATATATTGTAGACAGAAGCACCTTTGAATTTCACTTTTTACAATTTGTTGTTCAGTTCAACGTTTCCAAATCCAGCATAAACAAACACCGTTATTGATTGGAAGTGTCTTACGTCAAGTGGCTATAACAGAATACCATAGACACAGTGGCTTAAAAACAACAGAAATTTACTTCTTGCAGTTCTGGAAGGTGGAAGCCCAAGATCTAGGTGCCAGCACGATGGGGTTCTAGCGAGGGCCCTACTCCAGGTTGCAGACTGCTCACTTCTCGTTGTGTCCTCATATGGCAGAAAGAGCACAGGAGAGCTCTCTGGGGTCTCTTTCATAAGGGAACCAATCCCATTCAGGAGGGTCCCAGCCCCATGCCTTAGTCACCCCTCCAAAGGCCCGACCTCCTAATACAATCCCACACAGGCACAGCCTCCGCCACCATGAGCGTCCCCCTCCAGAGCGGGACACGTGTTACAATTGATGGACCTACATTAGTGCATCATGGTCAACAAAGTCCAGGGTTTATATTAGGGTTCAGTCTTGGTGTGGCACATTCTTTGGGTTTGGGGAAATGTCTAATGACATGGATCCACCATTATACTATGAGACAGCATTTTCACTGCCTTAAAAATCCTCCGTGCTGGGGCGCCTGGGTGGCTCAGTCAGTTAAGCATCCAAGCCTTGGCTTTGGCTCAAGTCGTGATCTCGGGGTCACGAGATCAAGCCTCACGTCAGGCTCCCCACTCAGTGTGCAGTCTGCTTGGGACTCTTTCTCTCCCTCTCCTTCTGCCCCTCCCCCCATGCTCTCTCTCTATATACAAAATAAGTAAATAAATCTTCTTAAAACTCCTCTGTGCTTGGTCCATTTGTTTCTCCTCAATCTCTCCAACCTCTGTCAACCGCTATCTTCTTGTCTCCAGAGTTTTGCCTTTTCTAAAATGGCAGACAGTTGGAATCATGCAGTAAATGGCCTTTTCATATTGGCTGCTTTCACTTATTAATATGCATTTAAGGTGTCTCGATGTCTTTTCATGGTGTGGTAGTTCATTTCTTTTTAGCACTGAGTGAGACTCCATTGTCTGGATGTACAAGTTTACTTATCCATTCACCTACTGGAAGACAATGGTTGCTTCCAATTTTTGGCAATTAAGAGTAAAACTGCCAATAAGCACTTTAAGTGCAGGTTTTTGTGTGGCCATAAGCTTTAAATTACTTTGGGTAAAATACCAAGGAGAGTGATTGCAAGATGGTGTGGCAAGCGTGTGTTTAGTTTTGTAAGAAACAGCCAAACTGTCTTCCTAAGTGACTGTACCATTTTGCATTCCCACCAGCAATGAATGAGAGTTCCTATTGCTCCACATCCTCGTCAGCATTTGGTGTTGTCAGTTTTATGGATTTTGGCCATTTTAACAGGAGTGAAGTGGTATCTCATTGCTGTTTTCATTTGTAATTCTCTAATGGCAAAGGATGTGGATCATCTTTTCATATACTTATTTGCTATCTGTGTATCATCTTTGGTGAGATGTCTATTATCTCTGGCCCATTTTTTTATTTTTTTATTGTATTTTTTTTTATTATTTTAAGAGTTCTTTGAATATTTTCAAGAAAAGTCCTTTATCACATATGTCTTTTGCAAATCTTTTCTCCCAGTTTGTGGCTTGACTTCCCATTCTCATGACATTGTCTTTCACGGGGAAGAAGATTTTAATTTTAATGAGGTCCAGCTTGTCAATTTTTCTTTCATTAATTTTGCCTTTGGTACTGTGCCTGGAAAGTCATCATCATACCCAAAGTTTTCTAGGTTTTCTCCTATGTGATCTTGTAGCTTAATAGTTTTCTATTTTACATTTTGGTCTACGATTCATTTTGTGTTAATTTTTGTGAAGGATCTGTGTCTAAATTTGGGGGGTTTTTTTGTTTTGTTTTGTTTTTTGTATGTGGATGTCTAGTTGTTCCAGCACCATTTGTTTGAAGAGACTGCCTTGGGGGCGCCTGGGTGGCACAGTCGTTAAGTGTCTGCCTTCAGCTCAGGGTGTGATCCCGGCATTATGGGATTGAGCCCCACATCAGGCTCCTCCACTATGAGCCTGCTTCTTCGTCTCCCACTCCCCCTGCTTGTGTTCCTTCTCTCGCTGGCTGTCTCTCTGTCAAATAAATAAATAAAATCTTTAAAAAGAGAGAGAGAGAGAGAGACTGCCTTGGCTCCACTGTATTGCCTTTACTCCTTTGTCAAAGATCAGTTGACTATTTTTTATGGGCCTATTTCCAACTTCTCTATTATGTTCTATTGATCTATTTGTCTATTCTTTTGCCAATACCACACTGCCTTAATTATTGCAGCTTCATAGTAAGTCTTGAAGTCGGATAAGGTCAGTCCTCCAACTTTCTTCTTTTCCTTCCTCCTCTTCTGGATCTTTTGCTTCTCCTTATAAATCTTGGAAACAGTTTATCAATGTCCAGAAGATAACTTGTTGGGATTTTTGACTGGGATTGCATCGAATCTATAGATCAAGTTGGGAAGAACTGACATCTTGACAATCAAAGACTGGAAGACCGGTGATGGGTAGTAAGGAGGGCACGTATTGCATGGTGCACTGGGTGTTATACGCAAGTAATGAATCATCGAACTTTACATCGGAAACCGGGGATGCACTGTATGGTGACTAACATAATATAATAAAAAATCATTAAAAAAAATCAAAGACTGGAATTTTTAACTCTCAGACTTGTCCACACTAAGCATCCAACAATTTGCTGACTACAGTTCAGGTTTTTCTACCCTGGCCCTCATTCTCATGGTGGTTTCCTATCATTAATCTCTGCTCCAATAAACCATGACCCCCTGTTATTTGCTTGTCTGTCTCTCCAATCTTGGGGGCAGTGGTCTGCCCTGCATCTTCCCTTCACTTACAGATCCAAGAAGAGTTGTTGGTTTTTCAGCCTGTTCAGCCTCTCACTTGTTGGGATGGAGTAATAATTTCCAAGCTCTTTACATGCAGGACCAGAAACCAGAAGTCAATGATTTTTTTTTAATGTTACTACATCTCTCAAAAAATCAAAAGTTAGAATTACCATATGATCCAGTAATTCTACTATTGGGTGTTTACCCAAAGAAAACAAAAACACTAATTTAAAAAGATACATGCACTGCTATGTTTACTGCAGCATTTTTTAATAGCCAGGATATGGAAGAAACCCAAGCATCCATCAATAAATGGATAAAGATGAAGATGGGGTGTGTGTGTGGGATGTGTGTGTGTGTGTGTGTGTGTGTGTAATGGAATATTACTCAGCCACAAAAAGAATGAAATCTTGCCATTTGCAATGACGTGGATGGAGGTAGAAGGTATAGCATAAGTGAAAGAAGCCAGAGAAGGACAAATACCATATGATCTCACTCATATGTGGGATTTAAGAAACAAAACAAACGAACAAAACAAAAAAGAGACAAACAAAACAACAGACTCTTAAATTTAGAGAACAAACCAGTGGTTGCCAGAAGGAAGGTGGAAGGGAGGATGGCTGAAATAGGTGAAGGGGATTAAGAGCACACTTACCGTGATGTCATGTATAGAAGTGCTGAATCACTGTATGTCTGAAACTAATATAACACTGTATGTTAATTATGCTGGAATTAAAAAAAAAAACATGATTACATCTCATAATTCTGTATGTCAGGAATTTGAGCAGGGCCAAGATGGCACTCGTTCTGCTCCATATGGCATCAAGTGGTATTAGATGGCAGCTGGACTGCTCTAGAGCATTTTGTTGTTGTTGTAAACTACACATGAAATCTACCACTTTAAAAGGTACAAGTCAGGGGCGCCTGGGTGGCTCAGTCGTTAAGCGTCTCCCTTCGGCTCAGGGCCTGATTCCAGGGTCCTGGGATCGAGCCCTGCATCGGGCTCCCTGCTCCACTGGGAAGCCTGCTTCTTCCTCTCCCACTCCCCGTGCTCGTGTTCCCTCTTGCTGGCTGTTTCTCTCTCCGTCAAATAAATAAATAAAATCTTTTTCGATGTTGTGCAACCATCACAGAACTATCTAGTTCTAGAACTTTCTTACTATCCTCAAAGGAAACTACACTAGCAGTCATCCCCCCATTTCCTCCTCTCCCCAGCCCCTCGGAGCCAGTTATCTCCTTTCTGTCTCTATGGACTGGGAAGTTCTTGAGATTTCATATAAATGGAATCATACATATAGGCCCCATCTTGTCTTTTGTTTGGCTTCTTTCACTTAGCATCATGCTTTCAGTGTTCACCCATGTTGGTAGCGTGTGTCAGTACCTCATTCCCAGCAGTGTATGAGGGTTCTGGTTTCTCTACATCCTCAACACTTGTTCTATTTCTTTTCGATTATGATCACCCTGGTAGGTGTGAAGCGTTATCTTATCATGGTTTTGATTTGCGTGTCCCTAATGCCTAACGATGTTGAGCATCTTTCCGTGTGCTTGTTGGCCTTTTGTGTATGTTCTTTGGAGTTACATTTTTCCAAGATAATTTTGGCCTGTGTTTCCTTAGACTGCCTCTTGGCTGTTGAGTTGAAAGAATTCTTTTTATATCATGGATAGTGGACCCCTATTAGATGTATGCTTTGCAAATATTTTAAAACACTCCCACCCTATGGGTTGTCTTTTCACTCTCGATTGTCCTTTGATGCACAGCTTTTCATTTCGAGGAAGTCAAATTATCTATATTTTGCTTTTGGTGCCGTATTTGGGGAACCATGCCAAATCCAAGGTCATGAAAGTTAACTCCAAAGTTCCCTTCTAAGAGTTTTATGGCTTTAGTTCTTATTGATTTTAGTTAATTTTTGTTTATGGTATGAAGTGAGTATCTGACTTCTGTTACTGATTTCTAGTTTGATTCCATGATGGCAAAAAGGATACTTCGTAGGGGCGCCTGGGCAGCTCAGTCAGTTAAGCGTCTGACTCTTGATTTTGGCTCAGGTCATGAGCACAGAGTCATGCGATCGAGCCCTGAGTTGGGCTCTGCGCCCAGCGGGGAATCTGCATGAGATTCTCTCTCTCCCTCTCCCTCTGCCCTCACCCTACTGCTTGCACAAACTCTCAACGAATAAATAAAATCTTTTCTAAAAAGATGCTTTGCATGATTTCAATCTTCTAAAATTCATGGAGACTTGTTTTATGGCCTAATACGTGGACAGTCCTGGAAGGCACTTTGTGAGCACTTGAGAATATGTACTCTACTGTCGTTCGGTGGGTGTTCTAAGGTGTCTGTTAGATCTAATTGATTTACAGTGTTGTTCAAGTGCTCTATTTCCTTACTGATCCTCTGACTAGTTGCTCTATCCACTATCGTGCTAAGCCTAAAGCTTAACCAGAGGTGAAATCTTATGGTCTCCTCAGGTCTTTTCTGACTCTGAGCCCTGCCCCAGGCATGCACATGGTTTTCTAGATACCCAGGTACACACGGCAACATGTCAAAGCCCTTATTCTCCAAGGTTACTCGTTCCCCAGTGTTTCCTTCCAGGAGCTGGGCCAAAGAGAAGCAATCACTCCCCTTGTGTCAGTCCTTCCAGGAGCCCCCAGACAGGTTGAAACAGACAAACACAATTCCTTGGGACTAAGGTCCACTCTCCTCCCTCCAGAATCAGGAACCCACACGTAGAATGCAAGCTGCCATCCTTAAGACCAGGAGGGGGTTCAAATGCCCCAAGAATACATTCAAATGTCCCAAAACTCTTATCATGTTTTGATGGCTTTTCTCCTGATTCAGCGTTTGCTTGGTTGCTATACATCTTTGACTATCTTCATTCTGACAGGTTTTTCAGTGTGTCTGGAGAGGCGTTGAACCCCCCAGAGAACACTTCTCTGCCATTTTCCCCAACATCACTGGGTTCTGTAAGTGACGTTCTGAAGCTTAAATCCTAATGTTAATATCTTCATTTAACAATGTGCACGGTTTTCTGAAAGGAGTAACACATCACAGGAAAGAGAAAACTAGAAATTTCTCGGGGCCCCTGGGTGGCTCAGTCAGTCAAGCATTTGGCTCAGGTCACAATCTCAGAGTCTTGGGACTGAGTCTCACCGCAGGCTCCCTGCTCAGTGGGGAGCCTGCATCTCCCCCCGCCCCTTCCCTGCTCGTGCTTTCTCTCAAATAAATAAAATCTTTAAAAACAAAAACCTAGAAATTTCTGTAGCATTACCAAACTTGTGAAAATCCATAAAATGATTTATTTATATAAGCAAACTCAAAGTCTCTTTGTACACTTAAATTTTTGCAAATTAATACAGACATCACAATACTGTTCCATATAAACCTTTGTATAAACATTAAAGGAAATATATACATTTTTTTTTCTTTTAATGCTTCCAAAGCACAGAATGTCCAAGTCCACCTGCAGACTTTCTGGCATCACATGCAAGAACGAATGTTAGGGTTGGGGTAGCCTCAGGCGCACTTGGTAACGTCTCTAGACAAAATAGAAGAGAGTTGGAGGTAGATCGTCTGTGACTCTCCCTGCCCCCTCCCACAGAGAAATAAGTTACCCGAATAGCAGCTTTCTTACTCTTTGATTCAAACTGTCCTGAATATTGCGTGGTTTAGAAGGCACAACTAGGAATTGTGGAAAACTTTGTTCGGCACACACAAGATGACCAGTTGGCTTCTGGACACCTACTCTTTCTGGAGGACGGAGTAAGGGCACTAAGCAGAGCTCCACTTACAGGTGGCCCCTAGTCACTCTGGAAATGCCCAGAACAACAAAGCTCCGTGGAGGAAACCCTGATCACATCTAGTAGGGGTGACAGTGTTTACTGAATTGAACTTGCTGATTTACTAGCATCACCTTCCTCAAACTGGGAAAAAAACAACAAAATAACAAACTAATACTTTCAAGGGAAACTCTTAGGGCCAAAGCCAGCTTTTACTTCCAGAGACTTATAAAATTAAAAAAAAATTTTTTTAATTAAAAAAAAAAAGCTCCATGGCTTTTTCTTAGCTTCAGAAAGGCAATTCCCTTGGCTAAAACATTCTAGGAAGCTTTGACAGTTTCCCGTTCCATCCTACAGCACGGAGAACTTGCCCTTTTTTCTCCCTGGTCTTTGCATTAACATGATGATCTGCTGTTGATGTGATTAATGTTGTTGAGGTGGTGGTGGGAGTCTATTTTTTCTAGGAACTTCTCAAGGTACTGGATCAAGACTCGTCTTTTAAACCTAAAAATAGAGAGAAATTTTATTAACCAAAAGATATTAAAAGCACTTCCAACATGCATGGCACCGTGAGGGGGGGCAAAGTGGGGATGGAGAGCTCCACGGGGATCGAAAATGCACCCTCGTGTAAAGATGGGGTTTAGCAAGTACTCACAGTGCCAACTGAGGGAGGGCCCAAGCCCGCCTCAGACTGTGGTGAGCCCAGAAGATTCCACGGACTTGGGTGACTCAGTGGGACTCAGATACTATCAATCTAAATGCCTCTGGAGACCGCCCAAACTATTCCTCCCCCTGTCCTGCACTGGGCCCGACTGCTTAAAAAAAAAAAAAGACATTCTCTTCTTTACACCCACCTTGCAGCTTCCTTGATGGTAAATTCAACAAACTGTTTCTTGACTGCAAGAGGTCCTTGCACTTCTTCGAGCAAAATGAAAATCCTTTCGTACTCTGAAGACATAAAAAAAAAAATTCAGTATTTAAAAAAAAACACGAATGGGAAATAAAATTCAGTCCTTACACATCCTCAGGAGTCCTTCTTCATGGGTGGAAAGTTAGATCTAATTTGTATTTTAACCACTCAAATCAAAACATCCACCCATTAGCTACTAAGGAAACCCTCATGAACACTGCACAGATGTGGTAGGTTGAGTCATGGCCCCCAAAGTTGTCTGCGCCTTAATTCCCAGAACGTGCGAATACGTTATCGCGTATGGCAGAAAGGACTTGGCTTTGCAGATGTGATTAAGTTATGGCTCTTGAGATGGGACGATTATCCAGGCTTCTGCATCAGCATAGTCACAAACACCCGAGGAAGAGGGAGGCCGTAGAGTTGGCATCAGGGAGAAAAGATGTAAGGATGCGAGAAGAAGCGAGGCAGGAGAGAAGGCGCTAATGTGACCGGCTCGAAGACGGAGGAAGGGGCCAGGAGCCAAGGAGTGCAGGCAGCCTGCAGAAGCTGGAAAGGGCACGAGCACAGATTCTCCCTAGAGTCTCCAGAAGGCTCGCTGGCCTGCCACAGCCTTCCTTTTAGCCCAGTGAAAATAATTTCAGGATTCCGACTTCCACCACTGCACGAGAAAGGTGTAGTGGGTCCTTTTAGTTAAAGCAAGAGGAAATCACTTTAAATGATGTGAAAACCCAATAGTTCCCCAAAATGTACCTCAAGAGATAGCACGAATCATAGCACGAGGACCTTCCGTTATATTATTGACCCATGTTCTTTCACTACTTACTCCGTCCAAATTTCCGAACTTCCTTCATTAGCTGATGTTTTATATCGGCATTGATTCCTTGTGCCATGGCGGGGGTTATTTGGAAAGTGTTTGGTACAGTTCCCACAGCAGACGTTACTGAGACTTTTCGATCTTCTACAGAGACGCCGCCGTTTCTGCTTCCTCCTAGAAGTGCGTTAGCCCCAGGTCTGTGAATCACGCCATCCTTCCTCAGACTAGCGAAGTCATCAGACAGAGAATCCAACTGGTTGTGCGGAACACCACCTCCGGCCATATTCATAAGCTCGGGCGGAGCAGATTTTGACAAGAAGCCATCAGGTGGGATCTGACCATTTTCCATCTTCTCCTCATGGACCTCAGGGATGACAGTAACATCTGGAAAGCAAATTAAGAAGTTGAGCTGTGAAGTAGGTGCGTTCTATCCAGCCCACAGGTAGATCCCCAGGGCTCCTCAGTTGTGAAGAAATTCTTCGTTTCAGAGAGCAAGAAGGTGTACAGATGGAGTCTGAGGAGCCCCCCCACCACACCCCGCAACTGAGCTCAGGAAGATAATACCACAAAACCACTTTCTTCTCTTCATGGCGCTCTGAATACATATGGAAACCAAGCAAGACAGGACAATGAATAAGCCTTCTCAGATCCCTGGCATCCACAGTGTAGCACCTGCCTGCGCTTTACAAGCTGAAAAGCAGCAAGTCTCACTTGACGTCATGATTCCTGTCACTGACATATAAAATGTCTGCCCGGCTTCACTGACCTTGGCACCACACTACATGGGCCCCCTTCAACCTTCCTCCTCTCTCCCTCAAAAGTTCTGAGAAAACAGAGGTGCCCACTAGGTCTCAAGGCTCTGTATGGACTCCATCACCAAAAATCCTTGTCTGTGTATGATTCTCATCGTTCCTCTCTGTGACAAAGAAGTGGGTTTCCTTTTACTCCCAAGTCTGATCTCCGCACTTCATATGCTCAACCTCCTCTGGGCCGGACACCGAGCCAAAGCCGGGGGATCGGCAGGGAATGAGACAGACGGAAACAATCCCTACCCTTATGGAACTTACATCCTCCTGGGGGAGTCAGACGGTACGTGCACAATGGGCAAAGGGAATAACATGGTTTGACTTTGTGTGAGGAAGGAAAGAAGCAGGGATTTGAGCGAGAGCAGGAGGGAAGACTCCACGACCGTGTGGTCGGGCAGGGCCCTCTGAGGAGGTGACCCCTGGGCAGAGCCGGGAGCAGGAGGCAGAGGCGGCCTGTGCCCACGCAGAGGAGGAGTTCCAGCTCCCGGGAGGGCCACGCAGGGCCCCTAGGAGGGGACGAGCCAGGGCCGTGGAGCAGAGGACAGAGGCAGAGAGAGCTAGAAGGACACAGAGAGGACACGTGTAGGAAAGGATGGCAGGGCCAGGTCGTGCAGGGTGTGCGGACCAGCACTGGGAGCTCAGACTCTGTTCTGAGAGCTGGGGGGGTGGTTGATGACGGGTTTCGGGATGGACGTGACACGACCTGGTTTCTGTGTGGACACGGTCACTCTGGCCGCAGCACGGTGATCGGGTTAGACAGGGCCTAGAATGGGAAGCAGGGAAATCAGATGAGAAGCTGCTGTAGCAGCTTGGGGACAGATGGTGGCAGCACAGACTCGAGGGATGGAGACAAAGGGGGCGATACAGGAATTCTAGTGGGTGTCAGGTTGCCTGGATTTGCCAAGGGATGGAAGTGAGAGAAGAAATAAGAGAAATCACGGTGACTCCAAGGCTTTTCACCTGAATCCCTGGGGAAAAAAATAGTGCCAGGGCTGGCCAGGGGCCGGTGCCCACGTGCTCGTGAGTGGATCGTGCCCTCCTCTTCCCAATCTGGCTCAGTGACCTCACACTGATGGCCTGACATCGATAATGCTGGCATTATTTACACTGTGGAAACCCGCAGACACTATAATCCAGGGCTTCACCCTCCCAACCCCCACACCCTCCGACAGCCGGCTGTCACACACAGCTTTACCAACACACTGCCGGATGGTGTCACTTAAGATTAAGCATCACGCACTGGGGACGGCTGCGGGGAGAGCTGTTTTGGAGAGGGCGGAGGTGAGGCTTTCCAATGAACACGTGAAACCGACTGAGTTTTGTCTGCCTACCAGACACCTCGGTGGAGATACCATGTCCATCGATAAATTTAAGTCTGGCATTTGGAGCAAGTTGGAGTCGAGAGGGGTAAATACCCGAATTGTTGACATATGCATCTCCTGGAAACCCCAAGACTGTACAGGATCACCTGGGGGAGGGGAGAGGGGCCAGGATGGCGCTTCGGGTCCCTACACTATTTACAGGTGGGAGAGAAGGGGAGGAACCACAAAAGGAGGATGAAGAGGGGTTGCCATAAAAGGGCAAAGAAAACCAGGGCTCGTGGTGTCTGGGAACCCGAGAAAGTTTCCATGCAGGAGGGAGCGAACAACTGCGCCAAGTGACACGAAGGAACAATGGCAACATGCAGCAGACACGGGGGACCCCGATGACCCCCGTGGCAGTGGAGGGGAGCGGCGGAGCTGGACTGCACACAGTGAGAGGAGGAAGAGAAAATAAGGCTACAGATCCAGCGCAGGCCCATCCACGCTCTCTTGAGGCCCGTTCACTCCTGCTGCCTCAGGCACCTGCTTCCTCGTTCTGACTCACACAGCAATGTGCTCCTACCTCCACGAACAGGGCCTCCGCTCCCCATGGGGCACCTCTGCACCTACCACATAGCGGATTCCCTACTGGTTTACTTAACAACCATAAAGCGAATACAAAAGAAATGAGTACAAAGGAAACTAAAGTTGCTTAGTGTCTTAGTCCTCTAGGAGCCATAAGGAAACCACAACCACTACTCTATACCTGTATGGACAAGGGTGGGTTTTAGGAGGTTTGGATAAGATGGTAGCCACGAGGCTGAGGGTGCTCCCTTTCCGCCCACGTGGTTAGTTACAGTAGGTGGTGTTTGCGGTTTCGCCAACAGCAGGGACATACTCCGCCTTCTCTTAGGTGACAGAGGGCTGCTGGCTTCTCCAGGACGCTTCACTTTGTTTTGTGGCCCTGCCACGAACTCATCGGCTTCATCAATCATCATTCCCTAGAAGACATCAGTGAACGTGTTCCATTAAAGATCGTGCGTCACACCGCCAACACAGGCCTTGCTCACGGTCCAGGCCTGCCACGCCCTCAACACCGACTCGGTGCTCAGAAAGCACCACCCCGGCCCAGGAGAACGGGTCGCCAAGGTCAAACACGGCACAGTCGTGATTACCCAGAAAGCCTGAGGAATGAGCAACTCGCATCAACGGAAATGGGAATAAACCCACAGTGACCCTTCTGAGGAAGGACAAACCACTCTGAACCAACCCTGGGTAAGGGAAACAATTCCCTTTTGTGTGCTTTTGTGCTTTATACGCATCATTAGGAAATACTGATTATCACTGTACAGAATGCTGCATGGTGACGGTGGATGGCAGGCAGATGGAAAATGTCATTCTCCAGACAGCAACCTCACAGATTCAAACATGGCCGCCGTGGGGGCTTTTCACTCTCGGGGGTAAAGGATGAGAGCAAAAGTGCAGAAGGGTGGCTAAAAGCTGTTCTCATCCAAGAATATGAAAATATTTTCATAAAATCATGATAAATGACATTTCCAAGGCACTTTCCAAAGCAAAACAGTACAGAAAGGGAAAGCACATTCCCTGACCACATGTCAGGTCATGTTCAAAATGGAATCACATGCACTCACTCGATACTCCACAGGGCTCTATTAGTTAAGTGTAACAAATAGCCCCAGTGCTACAAGTGAGGAGACCGAGGCACAGGAAGATTAAGAAAAACTCCAATTAATTGAGGATGGGGGTGAGGTGGAATACCTTCTAGTCTCATTTTGTTACGAGAGAGATTATTGTATGGGCTGCACCTTACTTAATACCAATTGTCTTCTCCATGTGTGCAGACATAATCCCCATGTGTCCTCATCCTTAAATGGTCAAGTCAGCATCTTCCTCTCTCTCTCTCGCTCTCTCGCTCTCGCTCTCTTATACACACACACACGTCACATTTAGATCTCTAGTAGGACAATCCAAATAAAGCAACATCACCTAGTACTTCCTATTTCAAGAGGAACACTTCATCACGGTCTAGATACAGCATTAGAGATCTGAGTCATGGAAACAGGAAATAAATGGTGATCTCAATATTAAAGGAATTAGTGTGTAGCGGTGGGAATGGATACAGACTCTGGAGCCAGAAAGACGTGGGTTCAAATCTTGCCTCTTATCAGCCGTGTGACTCAGGGCATGCCACTTGACCACTGCGAGCCTTGATTTCTTCTTATTAAAGGGGCAGATGGGAACACTCAACTGCATTACGAGCATGAAATGTGATCGTTTAAAACACCAGCTCCTACTCGATACTCAATCGAGGCCTATTATTTTCTGCCAGCAACAGACCTTTGCACCAGGAGGCTCCAGCTTTCCATTCACAAAGAGCCCTAGAGTGCTATTTTATCTTTTAAACAAACAGAGGGAGAAGCTCTGATTTATATTCATCTTGCCCAGAAGAAAGGAATCATAGCAAGGATATCACAAGGTAGGTAGACCCAGAAATCGGCATCTTACCTTCTTATCTTGTTTGAACGGATTGCCGAAAGTATGCAGTCTTTTTGGTTGATCGGGATCAATCTCTCGAAGAGGAGAAGCCAATGTCTTAAGATATTCCTGATAGTTACCCATTTGTGCGACTGGAACACTATGAAGGGAATCTGTAACATCACGGGGAGAGAAACAGACGCTCCACAGCTCAGTGTCCCGTCCTTTTGAGAGGACGTGATCACAGTTGGCTTTGACGATGCAGACGTTGGCATCTAAGAGCCTAAGATCTCAAATTCCAAGATCCAAAAGCATCTCTCTTCATCCCACTCATTATTCAGGGTACCATCGCTACTGCCTACAAACTCAAATCACTAGGCCAACCACAACTCCCCTCCACTTCCAACCAGGTTGGAAAATGGGCTGACATCCAAGACCCCCCCACCCAATTTCAGGCACCATGTTTGTTCTGCATTTCAAACATCCTAGGCTCCGCGGTTATCTCTTATCATCCAGAGAACTTTGGTTAGTAGGCCTTATGTTCTTGGGAGAATGTGATTGTATCTACGGGCTCTCTTCCTAGAGAAGCCTCCTCCTCACCTCAGAACTTGGGTGTATAATTTTAGGAGACGGGCCAGGCTAAGATGTGCTCATTTTAATGGACAAATGACCCCTTTTAAAATGAACAAAAGGGAGTAAAGGAGAATTGTACACCATCACCAATTATCCTAGACACTATCAGGTTCATTCTTTTCATGTAAATGAGGAATTCTGGACTGAATTCATCGTGGCAGGCCAGTTGTGCAATTTCCAAAATCTGACAGACCTAGGTCCTGCCACTTTCCAACTCACAGAACCTGGACTAGCTAGAGAGAGAGAGAGAGAGAAACCAAGAAACAGACTCTTAACCACAGAGAACAAACTGATGGTTACCAGAGGAGAGGGGGTGGGGGATGGGTGAAACAGGTGATGGGGATTAAGGAGCGCACTCGGGATGAGCACCAGGTGTTTGTACGGAAGTGTTGAATTGTACACCTGAAATGAATATTCCACTATACGCTAACTAGACTGGAATTAAAATGAAAACTTCAAAAAAAGGGAAAAAATGCTCACTCTCAGTTTCCATGTCCATAAAATGGGCATAAAAACAGTCTCTCTCTCGTGGGACTGTTTTGAGGCTTACAAGAGCTGAAGTATGGGTAGTGCAGGATATATGCCAATTAACGCACACCTCCCCTAAACCCCCAGGACAAGCAACTTGTGCCTGGGGAGTGTAGGGATTCAGCACAATTCACACAGGGCATTCTCAGCCTTACAATACTACAAAATAACCTACTAGTTATGCAGGAAGCACCTTCATGTAAGTCAGGCTTGACGTGTTCCTAACCAACCAAAAGTACTGCTTTGTTCGTTTACCTTCATCTTGTCCCACAATAAACTTGTGTGTCTTCAGCAGACTGGATCTCATCCTGGTTAACTGGTCTAGAAGACCTCTACGTGGAATATCGTAAGCATTTCTATATGTCTGAGGTTTCAAATCCTATTCGAAAGGGAAAAAATCATTTCAGTCACTCCTGAGGCTTTTGACAGAGCGGTGTCATTCTTAACTCTCTTAAAATGTTAGTGAGTATGAGGGATAGTCAGTGTAACTAACTATAGCAGAATTCAGCTGGTGGCAAGTTTGCCTTCGATGGCCTTGTTCTGAATTCCAATATGGCCACAAAGTATTCAAAGCACTGGGAATATCCTTTTGCGAGTATGCAGCTGGCCTGGCCCATTCTGCCCCACGTGGACTTCCTCTATGGGAACTCGTGGGGCCAGGGGGCCCTGCAGGGGTGGCCAAGACTGTCTCGCAGCTGTACCCCTGAGACTCTTCATACCCGATCCTCTTCCTTGTCCTCTCCTCTCACAGATGCTAGATCAGCAGCATGGCCTGAAGGCTCTCCCCGCCTACTCCTGTCCTCCCTCCCCTTTAGCCTTCACAGACATTACCCCCACCCCCGAACATATCCTGTACATTAAATTCTATACGGGCATCTGCCGGCAGGCCAATTCCTGAACTGGTCCATCTGGATAACCATGAAGTCCAAAACAGGATCGTAATTATTTCAAAATTAAAGGCATACAACAGACACGTATCAGACAAGTTCAAACACACACGAATGATTTCTGTCCCCATTTACCTTGTTTAAGAGCCCTAACCGGAAGCCAGCAAATTCTTTGGTATTCGATTCTGTCAGTCTTGGTGCACTTTCCCCTATGATTTCTTTCAATAATTTTCTAAAATTTTTACTGTGTGTCAAGGACACGCCACCTCCAGAATGGTTTTTCACTTTGATTCCAATTTCCTGGGGAGGTTTCTTCCCCACGGATGCTAGTATTCGTTCTGACTCTAGTTTGGTCTAAAATGAAAGTACATAGTATGTTAAGAAAAGACCTACATGATCACTGTTGTTTTCACTACTTAAGAAAGGTAATACTTTAAGAACCCCCACAGAACAATCTTTCAATTGTAAATCACAGCAAACAGGGAGGGGGCTTAGAAAGGTAAATAACTTACTGCATTTTTTTTCTCTTGTCTAGTGTCAAAATTATGATTGAATCGTGGAGAAAATGGAAACTGGCTAAGACTTCCGTTCCTAGACATTTACTATCACGTTTTGTTGCTGCAGAATCTAGTCTAAGTCAACAAATTTATTTTAGACCCAGACATAAAGGTTTAAGACTCTGTATTTATAAACGTAAACTAGTGCTAAAATTCAGATTACATAGATGGGTATTACATCTGGAAAAAATTAAACTGTTTATTCCTAATATCGGACTGCCCCCAAAAAGTAATGCTTAATTTAACAAACATTACCATGTAAGTAACATGTAATGTGTACTCAGTAAGCTTCTAGCTAACTTACAAAAAAATCCTCTTACTAGACACTGTTAAACGACATTGATAAATATTGCTTGACAGCGTATTGTAGCAATATAGTGGACATATTTTGTGATTTACATACATCTGAGGTGGTTCAAGGAACACGGGAGACATAGTTATTAAATTAGTAATTAAATTAGTAATTGGAGTGATTATAAATTAGTAATAATCTTTTCTTTTTCTCTAAAAGAAGGAATCCCACCAATACCCAGTAAGCCCAAAAGAATTTTGAGTTTCTTATGGTTAGGTCAGAGATATTCACTAATTCTCACTATGATTGGAATTAAGTACACTTATTAAAAAATTAAGTATGAAATAAGGGAGAAGAGCACATGAAGGGTCTGTTTCCAGAAATGGTCCTGAAATCTCATTTGGAAAACTATACAAGCAACGTGTCCCAGAAGGTCCCAGAACTTGCATGAGTTTCAATTCTGCTCACTATTCTTCCTTGTGGCCAAACCCTGCTGACACAGCCTTAAAGGCCTAAGGTAGACATCAAATAAAAAATATATATAAATCAACAGGTCAATCAATCAATCAATAACCAAAACAAAACATTAACAACCACAACAAAAATCTATTAGCAGAGAGAAAAGGGGGTCGTTCGGACACTCGGTAGACCAGAAATCTGGGTTTGCCTTTACTTTCTTTTGCATTTATGAGCACGCTGGCCGGGCAGGAGCTGGTAAGCCCCAGACCGTCCTTCCGTCAGTGCCAGGTCCTCACAAGGTGTGTGAGCGTTCCCAACTGTGGAGTCATTTTGGTTCTTTAGTGAAATCTGACACTCTTTTGCTTACTACTGTCTCCTACAGGCCCAACTTCCAAACATATCTGACTTAAAGCCTGATGGCCACCGTAAATGCTAGTACTGCTCCCTGCCTGGGAATACCGTTGTGCAGAAGAAGAGAGTAAAACGGCTGCATCAATTGGTCATATAACATAACACATTTGTATGGCAGTAAAGCTCTAACTCAGTAGTTCTCAAATATTTCCATCCTGCAAGAATGGGCTAGGTAGAGGTGAGAAGTATGATAAGTAGGGGTGAGTGGAGGATGAGGTACTAATAGAGGGGCAGGCAAGGGACAAGGTGAATAATGGTAAATGAGGTGGGAGTATAAAGGAACAGGTGGAGGGCAAGAAGAGAGGAGGTTGAACTCCACTCTTCAGGTCCCCTCGGGGCCTATCACCCTCCAGCGTGAGGAACACTGGTCTCATCTCCCCGTCTCCAAGAAAAGCCATCTGGATATTTACTGCCTAAACA
Source organism: Ailuropoda melanoleuca (assembly GCF_002007445.2). Lineage (NCBI taxonomy): Eukaryota > Metazoa > Chordata > Mammalia > Carnivora > Ursidae > Ailuropoda > Ailuropoda melanoleuca. The sequence goes on along the minus strand of NC_048238.1, from coordinate 97,356,674 downwards.
CAAATGTCAGGCAAGATGTTGAATCCCACCACGCCTCCGTGTGCTGACCTAAAAAAAGGGGGGGGTGCTCTAGCCCAATGTGACTTGAGGAGAAACTAGGTTGAGGACAGACAAAATGTGACCCATGAGATAATTTTATGAAGCCTCTGCCCCTCTTAGGCCACAAGATATCAACCAGCTTGTGGGTAGCACAAACTGGCAAGCGAAAGGAGAAACGGCACAGCCTCCAATGACACTGACAGACCCTTAACTGCAGTTTAATGGTGAAGCTAAAAGCCATAGAGAATCACATTATTACTAATCCATAAAGTGGAGAAATATATACACATTTAATTTGAAAAATTACAATTACACTAAAGAATAAGGAAATGCACTTCTGAGGGCAAAGGATTTTTGTTTGTTTGTTTTTACCAATACTACCTGTTGGCTGAGTTTTTTAAGGTAAGAGATAACACTGTAACTAAGTCCACAATCTAAATTATCTGATATCAGATTTGGAGCTCCCATCATCCTTAGTGCTTTCTTTAATGGCTATAAGGAAACAAAATACACAACAGTAAGAATAGAATAAATCTTAAAATACTCAAAGTTCAGTTATAAGGGGCAAAGGGACATGATTCATTTCTTAGAAGTCAAGGTGCTGCACATAAAACCAAACATGGAACATTAAAAAGTGGCAATGAATATAGCAGAGGAGTAAGGAGCAGAAAGTAACAAAATCAGAAGAGAGTGGGATAAGAAGAGCAAGAAACAGCAAATTCAAACAGGTAAATTGCTTTCAGGCTTAATTCCCAAGTCATAAAATCATTTCATGTTGCATTTTATCGTGCACCCCATTCCTGCCATGGTAAATACTAACGCACCCCAATTTCTCCTCCCAGTGACACCAATGGTACCCTTTAAGATTCTGCCTTTTCACCTCTAGAAACTTGGCTGAAAGTTTGCCACATCTGCCTCTGAAATGATTTTGATCATCTTGATTTCGATTATACGACCAGTTCAAAATCATCATGACGATTTTTCTCAAATTGTAGGAACCCAAATGAGGCCAAGTAGCTTTTTGTTCTTTTTGGATGCCCCTCCCCCAACCAGCACCCCTGCTTCGTGCTGTGTCTCGGACACATTTAACCTGCAGGCAGTGTGTCAATATACGGCCTTCAGAATTGTTTTTCAGAGGGAAACCCCATATTGAAAATTTCTAGAGTTAAAAAGGGAAACTGGTATCATACATGAATCCAGATCTATTTTTCTTAAATCCCCAAATTCCACTTTCATAAGGTTACTTTTAATAAGAGAAACATAGACAGATGGTGTTGTTATAAAAAATAACCATGGCAGTTAAAGGCAATAAAACAAACAATTCTCTTACACATAATTTGAGAAGACAGTGGCGATACAAATATTTAGCAATAAAAATATCGAGCTTATTTCAGGGGTCCAGTTTTTGGTTCACTGACATTTCTGGTGACAAGAATCATCACTGATACAGTTAATGCATATATACACATAAATACATACTAATAAGTAGTACGGAGGCAGAGTTTTTAAGTAGCTGTCAAAAGCCTGTCGCCACTTCAGATTTGGCTTAAGCTTGTGAACTTTAAACAAGTCATCTGTAAGAGAAAAACCAAACAGTATTACGTGATTCCAGCCCTAAATTCCAAGATCTCTATCAAGCAAACCGCATCTGTGATATCATTTCCTAGAAATCTCAAGTTTTAATTGCATTAGACGAACCTCTTGTTGATTGGATTGTCTTTTTTGGTACGATTTACCAATTATATAGGGTATTTTTCTAGAAGAAAAAAATTCTCAGGTTAGATATTCCTCTGCCATCTGTGAAGCTACATAAAATATAATATGAAAGCCCTGACTCTGATCCAGGTGAAGTATCTTTCTGACCTGCTACATACGGGTAACGCGACTGTACTAATTTTCACCTGAGGGGGAATCCATGGTCACTGGTGGACGGAAGATTTCTTTTATTCGAGCGGACGGTGTTAAAGCAACAACAACAACAAAACCCCGAACTCACAGGGACAGAGAACAGATCGGTGGCAGCCAGAAGCGGGGTGGGGGTGCAGGGGGTGGGCAAAATGGCTAAAAGTGGTCAAATGGCACAAAGTTCCAGTTACAAAATAAGTAAGTTCTGGGGATGTACTGTACTACAAACTTGCAAGCTGCTAAGACGGCAGATCTTGAAAGTTCTCATCGCAAGAAATTTGTGATCATACATGGTGAGGGGTGTTACCTAGCGTTCGCAGTGTCCTTTTCGCAATGTGTACAAAATACTGACTCATTATGTTGTGCACGGGAAACTAATGTAGTGTTATGTGTCGATTACATGTCAATAATAAATAAATAGGGGCGCCTGGGTAGCGCAGTCAAGCGTCTGCCTTTGGCCCAGGGCGCGATCCCGGCGTTGTGGGATCGAGCCCCACATCAGGCTCCTCCGCTAGGAGGCTGCTTCTTCCTCTCCCCCTCTCCCTGCTTGTGTTCCCTCTCTTGCTGGCTGTCTCTCTGTCAAATAAATAAAATCTTAAAATAATAATAATAATAAATAAATAAATAAATAAAATAAAATAAATGGAGGGTGTTGTAAAGAGACTTTACAAAGCATACAAGAACAAAAGCGAAGCCTCTAACTTCCAGGCAATGACGGCGGGCTCTAAATTATGCTTTGGATTTGCCTTCATCAGCCTATACTTTGTTTAGTCCTATTCCCTCCCCCCTTTCATTTTTTTCCATTTCAGAGGTGCAGCATTTCGAGCCAAACTTTGGGTCTGTCAAACATTAGTTAACAATTGGGTTAGTTGAAATTCGAAACTCTGTACAAGTAAGTATGTGTCTTGAATACCATGTGCATTAATACCCCTAAAGACACTGTCCTTAAATAAGTGGACATCCCCTACCTTTTTCACACTTAAATTTAATCACTTGAAAAACCTAAAGGCATATAGACACTACAGGAAAATTTCCAAACCATGTCATTATTTCCTTCGGAGGGTACGAAAAGATATTTTTTATATATTAATTCAAAACTGGTATCACCAGACATCAACAGGAACCTGCCACGCTTAATACAAATGCCGAAGATATTTTAAATTCATCTTCTATTTTGTTTCTTCAGGTTTCATTGGCTCTTATCCAAAAAAATCCAAATGCTTTACTTCCAAGGACAAAAGCGTCCCTATGCCATATGCATAATTTCTCTACAAATAGGCCTATTCTTTGAAATGCTCAATTACTCTAGTTAAGAAAAGCAACTACACATTTTCTTCCTTTTACTGCTATAATAAATTATTCACCCCTGCCGAAACTAATTTAAATGAATTTACAAAGTCATAAAACGTGGGTCTTTTGTTCTTTTGGTGCAGGGTAGAGGGAACAAAGAAAAACAGATCTGAAGAGATTTCTGGCTCATTGTAACATGCAGGTCCTTTAAAGACCATTCATATCTTGACAGAAAGGAATGAGACGCGGTGGAAATATGCTGTTATACTTGGGTCTTTATGTGGAGTCTGTTGGGAATTAAGCAGATTTTTGGAAACTGACAAATTGAAATACCACAAGACTGGGGAGACATTTAGATATAAATAGATTAGATAATGAGAGTCAAGAATAGTCTTAGAATTTCAAACAATGCCGATTGCAATGATTCCACCAATTACTCTAATTTAGTCTAATTATTTCTTGTCGGAGTTTCTGAAATGGGGGAGGAAGAAAGAGAATGTTCCACAGTCTAGATTAAGAGTAGAGAGCTACTGGGGTAAGGCCGCTTGAGTCACATTCTCCGCAGGGCAGGAAAGGATTTCCATGGCTTTAGGTGGCATTAGGACGGGACAGGGGAGATGTCATCAACACTCAGCTAGTCAACATTTGAAAGACTGAGGAGATGAGAGTGTAGGAGAGTGAAGTGATACTGCCCACACCTCCAAAACTACTAACATTTTCCCTTCATTCATTTCTTCCCATTTCCTGCTGCAAAAATGGGGGGAAGAGGTGGTTTGACTGCCAGGCTCAGCTACACACTTAGCAGACTGAGATTTGAGAAACCACTTTGCCTTTTTGTGCCTCCGTTTCTTTTTGTCCTCCTGATCGGAACTGGTCTTAATATGGAGCTGAATTTTACCTTTTTACACAAATCCCACTTCTTAATTAAAAAAAAAAAAAACCAAACAGGGGCGCCTGGGTGGCACAGTCAGTTGAGCATTCGACTCTTGGTTTTGGCTCAGGTGTGATCTCAGGGTCATGATCTCAGGGTCGTGAGATCAAGCCCTGCCTAGGGCTCTGTGTTCAGTGCTCAGTGGGGAGTCACTTGGATTTCTCCCTCTCTTTGCCCCTCCCCCCACACTCTCTCTTAAATAAATAAATAAATAATCTTTTTTAAAAAACAGGTGAACTGAACGTGGTATAGTTAAGAAAAAAAAGTTGCTACAAATGTCTTAATTTCTGTAGTTATTGGCCCTCAATAAAAAAAAATTTCCTTATTGAGAGATAATCTTCTTGCCCACTGTGATATTCTGGTTATCACCCTACTAACATGATTCTCATGATGGCTCACTGATCCAATTAAGCCTCACTTATCCATTCCAGGTAAGTTTTCATGCTTAAATAATTAAGCCTCTATTAACTACTTTTGATGGAAATCTTGAATCGATAAGGAAAAAAAAACAAGGGTGACCTTTAGGGACAGTTATCACACGAAGCAGTAATACAGTGATGTCTCTTGGCATTAGGAAGTGTGACTTAACTTGTCTTTTTACTAAATGCCCTGTCCACCAGACTGCAAAACTGTCCTACATCTTTATATAATGTGCTTCAAATGGAATAGCAGTGCCTTCAAGAGCTATGAAAATAACAGACATTAATAATGACAACAGTAATGACAATGTTAATAGCAATTACTGAGCCGTTACTATTTGCAATTTAAATGCATTAATTCGGGGCGCCTGGGTGGCACAGCGGTTAAGCATCTGCCTTCGGCTCAGGGCGTGATCCCAGCGTTATGGGATCGAGCCCCACATCAGGCTCCTCTGCTATGAGCCTGCTTCTTCCTCTCCCACTCCCTCTGCTTGTGTTCCCTCTCTCGCTGGCTGTCTCTATCTCTGTCAAATAAATAAATAAAATCTTTAAAAAAAAAATAAATGCATTAATTCATTTAATCCCAACTCAATACCTTGGGGATACATACTATCATTATGCCCATTTTACAGATGAAATAAGTAAGGCACAGAGAAGCTATGTATCTTATCCAAGGTCACAAAGCTAGCAAAGGGCAGAATCAGGATCCATATGAGGGCAGCCGTGCTCTACAGTCCACACTCTTTTTTTTTAAAGATGCATTCATTTATTTGAGAGAGGAGGGAGGGGCAGAGGGAGAGGGGGAGAGACTCTAAAGCAGACTCCTCACTGAGTGAGGAGCCTGACGCTGGGCTCGACCCCATGACCCTGAGATCATGACCTGAGCTGAAATCATGAGTTGGACACTTAACCAACTGAGCCACCCAGGTGCCTCTCTACAGTCCATAGTCTTAACACTATGGGGCTACACAACCCAGGAAGTGAAGTAATGGTGGAAATGTTGAGAGTGCCTATTTCAGAACTCAACATGAAACCCAAGTTTGGGATTCAGGGGCACAAGGACTTCTGGCCTCAAAGGGTGTGAAAAACCCTGTGCTCCCTGGGAAGACACAGGTTACAGAAAAGCCTGGAAATGGATATTTAAAGCCAAAGGGCAGAATGGGAACTGAGTCAAGGATGGATTGACCCTCAAATGCATGTGTGCCCTCTGGGGTTCCTGGTTTGAGATGTTTGCAGAGGGATGGTGATGCCCTAGGCAGGGCTGGATCCTTGGTGTCATGGGTTGAGGAGGACAAGGGACAGATGTGGCACATGTATCCCTTGTGACAGAAGACATTGCAGGGAGAAAGGGAACTTGGTATTTGAGGAAGAGGCAGACTAACGGGTGACCAAGCAGACAGAGCCAGGAGCTGACCTTACCTAGTACTGGGGAGTGTGAGAGTGGGCAACACGTGGCTACTTAGGCATGGCAAGTTTAGACAAAGGAAGGACTGAATGCTTCCTCTTAGCCATTATGCCATGTCCACATCTGACCTCTATTACTCGCAAGACCAGCAAAGCCCAGGCTTAGAGGGTGGGTCTCGCTATTGTGAAGAGCTGTACATCTCAATTTCTACTGGGAGACCAGCTACTCTGGTTAGGGCCACTTTCATATAATAATTTGGAAGGCAGGCTGAGTTTAGACCAAAGATGAGATCCTAGAATTCAACCCCTGATAGTTCTATAGAACTTTTCCACTGCCCTGCGGTAATAGGGCCACCTCCACCCCCGCGGTGTCAATGGAGACCACGTGGGGAGGAGTAACGAGGAACTCCTACTTCTCCCAGCCTGGGAGGTATCACTCTAGTGAGGATCCAGAACCCCCACCCCGCCCCCACAGCAGTAACGAGGAGCCCCCCTCCCTTTGAGTGTCAGCAGAGGCCAAGTGGGGAACCTGGACTTCTACCCCCTCCTGGCACTAACGAGGCACTACCTGGCAATTTCTGCCAGGAGTGTGAGAGGAAGCTGAGCCAGAAGGGCTTAAATAAGATTGAGACTCATAACATAATACCAAAAAGGCACAGGATTCAACTGAAAATCACTCATTGTACCAAGAACCAGAAAGATCTCAAAACAAATTCAAAAGACCATCAAGAGACACCAACACTGAAAAGGCAGAGATGTTAAAAATATCCGACGAAGCTGTAAAAGAAGCTGGTACAAAACATGTTCCAACAAGCCATTAGAAACAGGCACGATACAATGAGAAAACAGAAAGCCTCATCAAAGAGAAAGTAGAAAGCAGAAGATGTAAAGAAGAACTCAGTGGAAATCTTAGAAGTGAAAAATACAATAACCAAAATAAAAGGCTCAACGGATGGGCTCAAAAAGCACGATGGAGCGGACAGAGGAAACAATCAGTAAACTGGAAAGAGAACAAGAGAAATCACCCAATCGGAATGACAAAAGACACACACACACACCACCACCACCACCGCCACCACCACCACCATAATGACGGGATCTGTGATTTGAAAAAATTTTCCCGGTTCCATAGCTTGCCTTTTCACCCTGTGGATCATGGCCTTTGCTGCACAAAAGTTGTTAAGTTTGATGGAGCCCCATGTGTTTATTTCTGCTTCTATTGCCTGTGCTTTTGGTGTCACTGCTCTCTCATTTCTTTAAATTTCAAGTTTTCATTTTCACTCCAGTTAGTGAATATACAGTGTTAATATTAGTTTCAGGTATGAATTTGGTGATTCAACACTTGCATACAACACCCACTGCTCATCACAACAAGCGGACTCCTTAATGCCCATCCCCTGTTTCCCGTAGCCCCCCACCCCCCTTCCCTCTGGTGACCAGCAATGTGTCCTCTATGGTTAAGTGTCTGTTTCTTGGTTTGCCTGTCTTTTTTTTCCCTTTGTGCATTTGTTCTATTTCTTAAATTCCACATAGGAGTGAAATCATATGGTATTTGCCTTTCTCTGACTTATTTCACTTAGCATAATACTTTCCAGGTCCATCCGTGTGGTTGCAAATGGCAAGATGTCATTGTTGACGGCAGAGTAATATTCCTTTGTGTGCACATACTGCCTTTATCCATTCACCTATCTATGGACACTGGGGCCACTTCCATATCTTGGCCATTGTAAATAATGCTGCTATAAACATAGGAGTGCATGTATCCCTTTGAATTAGCGTTCTTGTAGTTTTTGGGTAAAGATCTAGTAGTGCGATTACTGGATCATAGGGTAGTTCTAGTTTCAATTTTTTTTTCTATTTTTAATTTTTTGAGGCATCTCCATACTGTCTTCCCCAGTGGCTGCCCCAGTGTTCTTATTATTTCTTACAAATGCATGTGAATCTACAATTATCTGAAAATAAAAGGCAGTCTTAAAAAATAGAAAAATAATACCATTAACAGTCTTAAGTGGAGATTATCTAGCCCAATCCTTCACTTACTAGTTGGGAAAATTGAAGTCATAAAGGCTGAGATCGTGCCATTTATGACATGGACGCTACTATGCTAAGTGAAATTAAGTCACGACGAGAAAGAGAAAAACTGTATGATTTCACTCATCTGTGGAATCTGAAAACACAGAAGAAATGAATAAATAAACAAAAAGCAGAATCAGACCTATAATTACAGAGAACAAGCTGACGGATGCCAGAGGGGAGGGGGCAGGGAGATGGGTGAAATGGGTGAAGGGGGGAGGGAGGTGCAGGTTTCCGGTTACGGAATGAATACGTCACGGGAATAAAAGGCACAACATAGGGAATGTCAAGAATGGTATTATAACAGCGCTGTACGGGGACAGATGGCAGCCACAATTGTGGGGAGCACAGCAGTATGCAGAGACTTATCCAATCACTATGTTGTACCCCTGAAACTCATGTAACATTGTGTGTCAACTACACCCATGTAAAAATATTTTTTAAGAAATCATTAATAACTAATAAATTTATTTGAATTTATAAATAATTTAAACAAATCCACAAAATATAGGTACTTTCTACCGGTACCCTTATTAACCTCAAAGACATAACCTATATTTTGTATCAATGACAATCACCTTTGAGAGGACATTTTTAGATTGGACTAAGAAAATCGGTAGACTACACAAAACAATCATGCTAATCCATTTACGATGACCCATTCTTCACCTGCTTAACTTGCAACATTTTTCAGTACACTTAGTACAAACACGATTTACAGCACTAAAAATCTTACACTTTTAATGACCACATTAAAACTTAAAGGTTGAAACTTTTTGCAAAAATTAAGAAACCCCATCAAATAAAAATGATCCCAATTTTACAACTAGAAGGATACCACGTGGTACGACTATACTGCTCCAAACAGATGCGGCTCTTTCAATGAGAAAAAAAAAATCTCTACACACATTTCCAGTGATATCTCGGTAGCAGCCTCTGGAGTTGTTCCTTGTAGAATTTCACCATGGAAACGACAGCTTCTATGACTACAGTAATTGCAGAACTGACTCTCGTACCTCGTTCCTTAACTTGCCTAACACAGATGCTTCCGGAGCATTTAAGATTCTTTTATGGGGGAATGAGTGTGAGCCAGTAACAACCCCCCCCCCACAGAGGAGCCCTGTTTTCCTGGAGAAAACCATCAGATTCTTGGAACATTAATTCCGATCAATGGAATTTTTGGTCCCAAATTAGTCTATGAAAAAACCAAGTCGCTTGAAACCCGGTGTGGGGGAGGGGAGCATTCATGCTTGCAGCCTAAAAAGCAGCAGAGCCAAGCCAGAGGCTGTGTCTCTAAGGTCTGATGTAAAAAAAAAAAAAAACAAAAAACAAAAAAAACACCAAAACCAAAAACAAAAAACAAAAAAAATCAAAACAAAACAAAAACAACAGCAACAAAACAGACAGAACAGGAAACAGTGTGCAAATTCTATCCTTCCAAACCCATGTTTAGCTTTTTCTATATCCTGATATCAATTACTCTTCGACTACGTTTAAAATGCTTAGCACGTTCTCCTATTTTTCATTTCTGTGGCGTTTTAAAGATGAAGAAGTGGCACATGCTTTACTTACCTAAAAGAGGGAGTAAAACCGGGTAGTTGTACGGCATCACAAAGAGGTTTACACAAGTTAAAGTCGTACTGGCTTTTAAATAACCAAATGGATAGCCAAGTTCATTGTATTTTCCACTGCTAGTAACAAATACCTAAGAACATGAAGTTAGACACAGTGATGACAATAAGGATCGTATGTGAAACCAAGCTCCCAGCAACATTCCAGAATGACATCTAAGGCGCAGCATAACTGTAATGTAAAAAACAGCAATAGTGCTTTCAGCCTAAGGTTATGTCCACACAGGCCATACTAAATAAGAATGTTCTGATTAGAATTCTTTATACATTATATTAAGAACTGAAACCCGGCTCTGCGCTCACCATTCGGAGACCATGGGCTTCATCAACAATGCCCAAATATTTGGGTAAGCACAATGGCAAATGAGGCTGAAATACCACTAAGTGATACCAGCCATGAAAACAAACGGACTTCTCAAAAGAACAAGTGGTGACTGGAGTGGTCATTATTTGGAGGCAGAAAGGAGATGCTTTGGTTCAATCTGGAAGGCATTTTCTCTTATAAAGGATGCTGGCAGAGCAAACATTCAGTAACGATCAAAACAGTAATCTTTATTCCGTGTGACTATCGTCTTATTCCTCACTGATGATTCCTGATTCGATAGATATTATACGGTCAGGTCCCGTACACTCGATAGGCTGGGCTCACGTCCTCTGGCTACCATGCTTTCTCTCTGTTCCCTGTTTACTCTTTGGTCCAAGTTAGGGCACCGGTATATACTTTTAGGGACCTAGACCTTTGCCTTTTCCCGAGTCCTCCAGCAGGATCATTGAAGACAAAAGTCAAACCCTGATGGTGAACAGAATCCATTCACCTCGCTAATTCCTGGTGCCAGCCATATCACCTACCAGTTGACTGAATTCTTGCTATATTTAGTTGTAGCTAAGAATAAATCTCTCCTGTGTCATTTGTGACCCCACAAAACAATGAGTCGTGCTGGTGCTATAAAACAGGACTCGTCTACTAGATTTCATGCCATAATCTGAAGCTTAATAGAAACAAAGTAGTATAATAACACATGGTGGATTTTCCCCTATTCCCTAAGTATATGTAACAGAAGAAGGGGGGAAATCATCATAAAGGATTAAAAATGTTACACACAGCCATTGGGGGTCAGACCTAGGAGGCCCAAGAGAGGAGAAACAGCGTTTTTTGTTCTTCTCTCTCCCTTTCTCTCTTTCTTCCCTCCTTCCCCTCCTTCTAATAAGCCCCGAGTTTCTCCAAATTCCTTATCACTTCCAGATAGAACTGGGGTGGGGGGGAGGCGGTTGGCTCAAAGGGATAAGAGGCCATCTCATCTAGAGAAAGTGTCTAGCCCAGGACCATGTCATTGGTGTCAGAGCTAGGGTTGGAATCCAGGCTCCACTACAATTTAGCCACATTTCTTGGCTCCTGGTTCATCTTACTCCTTCTCACTCCCACTAATTCCTTGCCTTTGAACTAAACCAAAGTCACATAAGGTATAGGAGATAGGCATATGGCACATTTGAGGGGTAGTGCAGGAAGCGAGGAAAGGATTTCTTATGTGCCTTGGGAGAAGCTTTACAAGAAATGTGCCATACAGAAAAAGGGCTTATTTTTAGGGGAAAGGTAGGATCTGTAATTGTATTTGCTTTTACTGCAAAATTTGTGTCAGTCCATGAAGTCAACCTCCGATCGTGGTTTTGAGTTAACATTCTATCATCCTTATCTCTACATTCCCAGCACATTTCCGGGGCCTTGTACTGTAATATAAACATACATTCAGAAAAGTGCATGAGTCCTAAGTATATAGCTCAGTCGTGAAAGCGCATGTGTCATTGGCACCCGAATCAAGAAACAGCACATGACCAAAAACCCCTTCGTGTCCTTTGCTGGACACTGCTCTGCACCCCCAGGAGAAACCACCAACCCGATTTCTGACACAGCCAGCCCACTTCGCCTCTTTTCGGGCGTAGATAAAACAGAATCATACGATATGGGATCTTTAATGTCTGGGTTTTTCCACTCAATATTATATTTACGAGATTGTTCTGTTTCTTACACTTGTACATTCTTGCTTCAAGTGTGTTCCTTTTCCCCTACCCAGTTTTAGCATCTTCGGGGAATTTAAGTAGCTTGAAGACAACGAGGAGCAATAATCTCACATTTTAGGATGAAACAGATGGGAGTCTAAAAGTGTTTCTTGCGTAAATAGAACCTAACAATTACTGATTGCTATATGGTGCTGGCGTTTAGAAATAGAACAAACATACTTCCAGCATAGGACTTCCTTATTATATCCAAATGAAAGGGCTGTGTGACTGCCAGGTCTGGATTTTTACAAACTAATATCCGAAGGTGAGTCTATTAATAAATCAGCAAGCCCTTCGGGCTGAAGTATAACACTCAGAAGAGCCGGTAACACGGGCATTTGCCACGTCCCAATAAAATCCACGTTACACATGCCACTGTGCTTTGTACAGGAAGAGAAGTGTGACTACGTGACACTAACACAAAAAGTAGTTTCAGGGCTTATGGCGTTTTTTGTGTCAAAAACATCTTGTACACCTGAAACGAACACTAATTACACTGTACTGTTAACTACCTGTAGTTTAAAGAAAAACGTTAAAAGAAATTGATCTTGTACTTCCAATCTGTCAAGCTCATATGAAACTTCAGCTGCGGAAGCTGTAACTAAATAGAATTACACCACTGAGGTTAGGGTTTCTTAACCTCGGGTCCCTGAGTAGGCTTCAGGGGGTCCTCCAAAGCCTCCCAAAGATACAGGTGTCATCAGAGCCCCCACCTCAGATGGCAATGTATGCAGGCTAATGAATCGCATCACTCTGAAATTATTTGCTTGGCCCTGTTGCTTATTTGATAGCATTTGTTAGAAAAATTATTAACAGACTCCCACATTAACCTCTGACACTTCTGAAAACAATTCCCAGATCCCAGAGTGGGTACAGACATTCGGCCAACAGGTAAGGGTAAGTACCTGCCAGCAGGTATGGGGAGACTTTCGTTCCAGGATGTACTGAGTTAAGGGTGAAGGTTCAAGTTCGTATTTGTCAAAAGGAAGTTTGTCTATTACCATTGGCTCACAATCTACGCAGGAGAACCTCACAACAGGATGAGATGTTCGTGGAGGCTAAAAGACAAGAGGGGAAGATATGGTCCGTTATCAAAGTGAGCTTACGTTGCTGACAAATCCGCAACCCCTTTCATGTTTTGTGAAACCATCGCTGAGCTATACCCCAGTGCATTGAAGAGGAGGGCATCGCCAACAGCGTCCATCTGGGGAGGGCACAGAGACTCTTTGACTCTGTCTACTTGGCATTGGGAGGAGGAAAGGTAAATGAGAACACTCGTAACTACAATTTCAGTGAAGTAAAGATGACAAGTGCTTTGAACACGGTTAGGAAGTCACTAATGATCCATAGGATGAACCCCGATTTTCAGATCCACTTTGCAACCTCCAAGCATGACCTGCCCTTCACTCCTTCATACCATGAGGTTAAAGCTAGTCCCGATGCTGCTAGCTAGCGAAGAAGAAATCCATGAAGCTGTCTGATGAGCTAATGACAGGGCTAGGGCCACTAACGAGCAAGCAGAAAAATTATAAAGCCATGGAAAGGGCAAGACAGGTACCAAAAAAGAGCCAGTCACAACACCCAGGACCAGTGGAAATCTCTTTTCAACTTGAATTTTTACAGCCCTTCTCACACCCGCACACTTGCCTCGGGACAGCTGGAGCCAAGGAGGCTTTGGGCTGGGCTGCAAAGCCCTATGTGCCTGGGGTCCCAGAGCGGATTGGTGGGGCAGCCATTGCGTTAACAGGTTTAGTTTGTGGGGATGGACAGCACCGGGGAGAGAAATGGTAGCAGCCAAGAGCAAGCCAAAGAGATGAGGAGATAGGACAAGTCCCAGGGACAAGGGTGCGACGTGGTTCCCCTTCTTCTTGCCGAGAGATCTCTCAGGCTAATGTGAATAGGACAAAACATTTCCATTTCCCTTATAAAGGGGAAAAACATGCTCCTTTGCCTTTGTGATTTACACACCTACAAGATGCTTTGACAGCCATCAAATGTGCTTTTATTTTTTTTTAAGATTTTATTTATTTATTTGACAGAGAGACAGACAGCGAGAGAGGGAACACAAGCAGGGGGAATGGGAGAGGAAGAAGCAGGCTCCCAGCGGAGGAGCCCGATGTGGGACTCGATCCCGGAACGCCGGGATCACACCCTGAGCCAAAGGCAGACGCTTAACGACTGCGCTACCCAGGCGCCCCTCAAATGTGCTTTTAAAGCTGGAGGGATGGTAACAGGGGCATGTGTGAGTTAGCTGGAATTTCTTTTATTCCAGTTTTTCCCGATTTTCTTTTTTTTAAATATTTTGTTTATTTATTTGGGGGCGGAGAGAGAGCATGCAAGTATGGGGGGAGGGGCAGGGGGGCAAGCAGACTCTGCACTGAGCGTGGAGCCCAACATAGGGCTCAATCCCACGACCGTGAGATCACAACCTGAGCTGAAATCAAAAGTCAGTCACTTAATCGACTGAGCCATCCAGGCACCACCCCCATTTTCCTCTTAATTAAACCTGAGAAATGTTTCTGGCTTCTTAGATTTAAATCAATTTTTTAAAAGCCATAAAGGCACAAGTGAAGCCCTGTCACCAGCAATAATGTCATAAATTCGTAACTAAAACATTCACTCGGGTTTGGAGCTAAGAGCAACTGGGCACTGAGACCTGACCAGTGTGTCACCTTGGAGCCCTGAGGGAAGGCGGAGGAGATATACCCTCACCCACAGCAGGGGCAGAAGTGGCTCTTCAGTCCTACATTCTCATGGCGTCTCCTGAAAAAAGGAGCCTAGAAAGAGTAATCCAGAAGAAAATACAATTCATGTCAGAAATTTCTAAAACGTACACAGAATGTAGATTGGCTGAACCAGGAAGGTGCTGACCTGAAGGTCCAGTGATCGTTTGGTGCCCCTCCCCCCACACAAGAAGGATCACTCTGGCCTTTGTGCAGAGGCTGGGGGGAGGAAGATGAAGGGAGAATGGGTTTCATACGCTTTCGCTCATTAGCAGACACCCCTGTCCCCCAGATGAAAGTCGATTCATCTGGTACCAGAAGCAACTACAGTGTCGAACCCTCTTCCCCCAATGCAGTGAACAAAAGAAAAGTCCTCGCTTAGAGATCATTTTTAAAATATTGCTCAATTATCCATCGTTGAAAGGTACACTGCCAAGGAACTCAAGTCCATGGGTTAAAAAAGATGAGAAGCAGGTCCACAAAGTTCCACTACGTGTCTAATGACTCCCTAGGGGGAAGCAGAAGAGCTTCTGTTCTGAATATGTTTCTAGAACCTATACAAGGTGCAAGCTAAGTTTTCATTTCCTGAGGATGTACACGAAAAACAATGCTAGCACTCTTAGGACATGGCGTTTCCCATGTCAATCAACTCAGCCGCCCGGAAATAAAAACCAAGCCACAGATGGCGGCGCCATCAAAAATAACAATGCTTTAACATCCAAAGTGGGCAGTTCAAGTGGCAAAAGGCAACTAAAAGAAAAGAATGCCAGAAGAGCAAGGAAGTCCTCTCTTGCTTTTAGGTACAAGCTTAGACTTCCAGCAAGAGATAAAAGGTATAGCTTAAAAGCCTCAAAGCCATTTTACAAGGGTCACTGTAATCAGCAAACTGAAAATCCAGAATGATGTTTACCTTTTTGTTTTATGACACTTACTAGTGAAGGTAAATTCTGATCTGGCCAAAAAGATTCTGGAATTGGCCAATGTCCAACAGGAACACCAGTCTTAGAGTTAGGTCGTACATAAATGAGCTTATGACAACTATGCCATGGTTGAGCAGCAAATGAATTGCTTGGCCTGGATGAATCCATAAGTCCATCTGAAAGTTAAACAAAGACAGACACTAAGACATCAGTTTCTTTTTACAGCTGCTGATCTCCTTCCACAAAATTTTCACCTGAAAGCAAAGTACAAAACAAGCCAAAATGGTAATTCATGAAAAATGAAAGAAAGAAAAGACTCTACCAGGATTTCTGAATGTTCTCTCTAGCATTTTTCATCTAATCCATCCCTCTAATCCAACACCCCATCCCCATCCTTAACTATGCCCCAAACACCTAGTTATATGGAAAACTATTACAAAATTAGTTTTCAATTCTCTGAATTTGGACACATAAATTACACACACCAAACCACTAGAGTTATTTTTTCCAAATTAGGCAAATGAAATTGCTCATCCCCTGGTATAGTTTTTACATTTTTGGGATCTGACAAAACAGGTCATAAATCCCATTTAGATTTTCTTTCTCTTCCCAATTAGATGAAAAAAAAAAGTATTCTTTACTAAACAGACCCAGTGACCACAAAGGCAAAATAAAAACAATCCAGAGTCACTCAAAGATAGAAGAAATGTTGACAATACAATCTACATATATAGTTGTGGGAAGGAACATAAAGCAAATGCATCAAGTTATAAATTCATGATAGTTTCCCCATCCGCCATTAAAATTCCATGGAAACTGGGCATTATATAACGTCGAAGGGTGTATCCAGAATGTATAAATATTATTGAAACTAGCATATTTCATTTGCCCCCAAAAGAGGGAAAGGCAGAGTTATATAACCTTTAATGCAATAATTCCATAGTCTATATTTGTAAAAGAGATGTTCTAATGATTTGAGTCATATTTCTAAAATTACAGGTCATTTGATTTACTTACTTAAACATTACTTTAAACAAGTAATTACTTTACACCAGGAGATTTACTAGGGTCCATGGATCTCTAGGGAATATATGTAATGGCTTCAGGGGACCAAGAGACCCCCCTGAAGTTGAGCTCACAATTCTGGGGATGTTCATCTTTCTGAGGAGATAGTTCTTAGCTTTCATCAGAATCTCAAAGGCTAAGAACCCTGGACAAAGGGGAAATGGAGCTAGAAAGAAAATCGGAGCTATTTACAGGACACCAAATCCAACAGGCTTTCCATAGGACAGTTCCCAGTTCACAGTAAGGTAACAAACACAAAGGTATGGATGGAGCAGTCAGTTGTTAGCAATAGAATATGTCCGTCCTCAATTAATTTAATGAATTTCAAAGAGGCTGTGAGGCCTCAGTCTTCTGCAGTAGACGTTCTTAAAGTGGAGTCTGAGAAACCCTAGAAGTAAATACAAAATTGTATTTGTGTGGCCTATGTCCACTATTCTAGGGAGAGCTGTCTCTTACAGGGTTCTGGGAACTAAACATCAAAAAGGTCAGGAACCACGGGATCCACAGCTTCAGACCGAAACGTGTGTCTTTCTGAGCAGCCGCCACTGATTGTGGCCACACAATGACAACGTATGGATCAGGTCAGACAAGCAGCACGGGTAATGATGTGTGTGAGCGCACAGGAACGAGGAGAAGCAGCAGCCTTACAGAGTACTCCCGGGAAGTCTTGAGGCACAGGGGTGACCTGAGGGAGAAGACCCTTCCCCTATACAAAAGTACTTCTGCGATCATCTATTTTGAGAGGTTGAACTTTCTGTAAAATGTCACTTGAGGAAAGTTTCGGCAGTTAAAAAGTGGCCGGGAAAATCCCGGTGTAGGTTCTTATAGGATGCTAGCAGTTTCTGGACACACATTCACCATCTCTTGCTGACATGCAGTGACAAACACAGATTTCAGAAAGATCGCTTGGCACAAAACCAGGTTACAGGTTAAGTGGCAGTCCGAAGTAATTCTCCAGCTATTTCGTGAATCAAGAAGCGAATAAAAGAGCGTATACCCAGACTGAGACAAGGGGATATGAAAAGCGTGGGAGAAAAGGAAGAATTTTCATAAGATTTGACACTGAATTAAAGTTGTTAGAATCTGACCACACTGGCAGTGAATGAAAGGCATTTGTCTGGATGGATGTTTGCAACCCCATGAATGTGTACAGATAGTAAAGACTGTGTCTATGATTAGTTTAATGCCTTCCCCATCTCAGATCATTCTCCAGGGTTAACAAAAAAACAAAAAATGGTCATCTACTGTACCTTCTCCAACAGGAAGTGGGTCTGGTCCCGTTTTTTCAAAGTTAATAACTACACCGCTCTGAATTTTCTGGACTAGAGATTCTAAACACTGATTCAACATTCTTTGTGTTCTAACACAGTAGGAGCGACCTATACCAGAAGGAAGAACACACAGCGTAAGTTGGATCAAATAAAATACGACTTAATGATATAAGCAACGGAAATCCTAAAATATATCTTGAACTGATCATAACCACGTTGGCAGCAAACCTCACACTCATGATGAGCATAAGCGGCAGAGCTACAAGATTCTGAAGGAAAAAGCAAGACCAGACAGAATATGGTGCTTGAGAGAAACCATACCCTGCCGTTCTGGATTCTTCCTTTAGAAATCATGAGATATTGCCAATACCTCCTGTGACTTCACACATCTGTGTGATGGCGGACTCATCAGTCGGTACACTCCCTAGTTGCTCTGGTTCCGTGGGAGCCAATCCAGGCAAACGCAACACCAGGGCAAATAACCTTTGATCCCAACGAAAAGGTTCTTTGGTTAGTTCACTTCCGGGCAGAGGAGAATTCAAGGGGAGATGAAGCTGGTAAGGCAAAAGTTGAGAAGTTTTCATCATAACAACCCGGGCAACGGTGAAGAAAGAGTTAAAAGGGTCGCTTTTCGTTCATGGACTCGTTAATCTTTCAGGGCTCGTGGAGAGAGAAGGAGAGGGAAGGTTTGATCAAACGTGTTCTTAACTGGCAACGTGTGCCTCCCCCAGAAATAGCGGCATGTTCTCTGCCATTTAAACGAAACTTAAAAAAAAAAAAAAAAAATCTCACCTCTTCTTGAACACCAGCAGTACTTGTTAACTTGTTTCCATCTGTGATGGTAATTAAAATAGATGGTTCTAAAAAAAATGGATTTCTTCCCTAAAATACATTTAAAAAGTATTAGAGCCATGTAAAGTAATAAAATTGTATTTAAACTTTTTTTTTTTTTTTTACATTTGCCTTGCCAG
Source organism: Ailuropoda melanoleuca (assembly GCF_002007445.2). Taxonomy (NCBI): domain Eukaryota; kingdom Metazoa; phylum Chordata; class Mammalia; order Carnivora; family Ursidae; genus Ailuropoda; species Ailuropoda melanoleuca. The sequence goes on along the minus strand of NC_048238.1, from coordinate 97,337,977 downwards.
GGATCTCTCAAGTGTGTGATAAAATTTGCCTGGATAAATGAGAAGGAAAAGATTAGGGACTGAAACGGGTGGGAATCAAAATAAGGATCCCCTGCTGAGGTTAAGATTCAGAATACACTGAGGAATTTGTATCACTCAGGAGCTCCCCGAACTATAACATCCAAATACTCCTCTCCCTCTGCTTTCCAAGTAATCATGAAAGAAAGATATTAAAGAGATTATAATGGCAGCAGCTTCCACACCCGTGAATCCAATTCACCTGAGTCCTGGCACGGACTGGGGGACAGTAGTGACTTATGCTCTGGAGCTCGGACAGGGACTCTGGTTATTGTGCGCTGAGTTTTCTAGAGTAAGGACAACAGGAGCACCAGATGCTGTCTTGCCTTTGTCTTATTCTAGAGCTTTTCAATTGAATTGGGAGACACGAGGGAGTTCAGGACACTGAAAATTTCTCTTTAATGGTCTCTTTCCAATATTTCTCAGCAACTTATTTATCCCATTCTCAGATATCTGATGATCTGATGGGGAGGCAATTTTCACTACATATTTTATGATCAAGCCACATACAAGGACCCCCCACCCACCCCAACAGAGGGATCTATTTTAAAGCAGGTATTTAAAAGTTACAGACTTCCTTTTGGCAGTTGGGAAAAGTAGCAGAAAACTTGGTAACCACGCCCAATTTTAAACTCTTACCCCAAGTCACCAAAATAAATTAGCTGTACTCACTCAAAGTTTTTTTTACCTGTCCATAATTGTCTATTCCAGATATTAATCTATTGAGATTTAACAAATCAAATGAGGATCTTAGAGCCTGACCAAGAGTAGTCAGTCCAGAAGCCTGAAGATTTTTTAGTTCACTCATGAATGTTGCGTGATTTTCCTTCCAACCAGCCTGAAAACCAAACATTTACAAAGAAATTCCCGATTATACAATGAACAATATATAAAGTGCAAGCAACCGCTAAACAGCAAGTATCAAACCTCTAACAAACTAATAGTTCCTTGATCTAATTCTAGTCTATGTCTTGACTGACCAAGTGGAACTGAAGCAATCAGTGTCAGAAAGATCTGTCAGCATTAATGACCAACGGCAAAGATGCGAACAGTGCATTCATCCATTCCGGCTGGAAGGCTCTGCCTCAAGAAGTCCAATCTTCTGTTCAGGTCCAATCGAACCTACCCAAGCACCTCAGTATTTACCTTACTTTGACACAGACGATGAGCATCAAGTAAGGAAGGAGAGGAAGGACTATTTGTAAATGCACTGAGAGACAACTCGCTCTTGAACGTCTGATCGACCTGAACTTTTCTAACCAGGATTCGTCCTCCCAAACAATTTTTTCACTTTAAATAAGAGTCAAGGGGGGGGCGCCTGGGTAGCGCAGTCGTTAAGTGTCTGCCTTCGGCTCAGGACATGATCCCGGCGTTCCGGGATCGAGTCCCACATCGGGCTCCTCTGCTGGGAGCCTGCTTCTTCCTCTCCCACTCCCCTGCTGTGTTCCCTCTCTCGCTGGCTGTCTCTCTGTCACATAAATAAAAATAAAATCTTTAAAAAAAAAAGAGTCAAGGGGGAATTCTAGGAATAGAGCCACAACTATTTGAAGACAACCCTTCTGGCATCTTCAAACATTCAGAAAGCCCCAAATCTAGAAAAAGGGGGAGAAAAAAATTTAAAAAGTTTTGGCAAAGAAGCAGCGTCCCCTAGGCACCCCCAGCAGCAATGGACAACAGCCAAGAACCAAAGAGTGGGTCACAGAGGAGAAGGCCAGCAAGCGATAGAGCAAACAGCACAGAGTGGCAACTCGGTGGGATGAATGGCCACCTGAGTCTCCGTAGCCCCAAGGGCAGCAGCGTGAGATGCTGAATGCTGAGGTCATGCCAAGCAGGCCAATACGGCTGGAGGCGGAAGCAAAAGCAAATAAGAAGAGATAAAGTAAAGCATTTAAATGTCACGTCTCGCTGAAAGCATACTGTCCATTATCCACGCAAGTACAGCAAACGCGATCTTTGCGAGTTTCACAGCCTCCAGAAGCAGTTTGGGTCAGGATGAGTGGGAGACAGAAAGGGGGCAGGGTCTGCGTGACCTGGAGCAAACCTGTTGGCCCTGAGGACCTAAACTGTGTTCTCCACAAATGAAGAGGGTTAGGCAAGCAGGCGGTGCAAAATGCAACCTGAGGGAGGAGTCACTCCCGTTGGAATACATGAGAACGGCGCCCCCTTCAGCTGAACAGTCTAGAGCCCGCATAACCACGCAAGGTGAGGGTGGTCCTGGTTAAGATCCAGTCCAGTCCAACAGTCTGAGACTCTATGAAATTAAAGATGTGCTTGGTTGTTTTTAAAAAAGACTCCTACCATATCCTATAGATCAAAGGATCTAAAGGTAAAACCTTTCCACATGTTCTTCTGGCCACACTATAGACATGACTTCCAGCGCCCAGGGAAAGCAGAGCACGAGAGTAATTCTTTGTGGCCCCACGAAAATCTTACTGGATTAGACAAACCCAACTCTACTTAAAGGGAAGGCCTGTGGTGTAAACTGTCCTCACCAAATACCTAGAAATATCAGCAGGTTACAAATCACACTGAATTCAAAAATAAGCTTTCTTCTTTGTGGCGAAAGAGACAAGTGGCCAGAAAGTCAGGGAGGGCTTCTCACCGAGCACAGGGCATCTGTGGGAGAGCGTGGGATACCGTGCCCTGATGCTGGGAGTGGAGGACCCCACCAAGAAGAGAACAAGAGTCCATAAAAGGCTAGGGCTTTGTGGGGAACCACAAGCACTTTGATTATCATTGTTCTGGGCAGTGGCGGGAGGCGAGGCTGATAAGTGGGGCTCTCACTGTATGGTGCTTTGTACACTGTGCTCGGTAGTTTGGATTTTATCTGTTGGCTCTGGGAATGACTTGAGGTTTTTAATTAAGGGAGTGGCACGATCAGATCCGGATTTTAGCAAGATCGTTCTGCTGGGGAGCTGGAGAATAAATTGGGGGGTGGAGGGGAGGCTGAAGCTCCAGGCAGGGAAACTGGTTGGGAAACTGTTTCAATAGCTTATGGGAAGAGTGATGAAACCCCGAGCAAGAGCAGTGGGGAGGGAGGGGGGCTGCCGATGAATGAAGTACTTCAGAGGCCGATCATAAGGTCTTAGGAGCTAATTAGAAGGGCTGGGGGAGAGAGGAAGGTCCTCCATTAGGTTGAGCTTTGTGGCCTGGGCAAACCTGAGAATGGCCCGTTGTTCACCCCCAAATCACTTTAGAAAGTTGACTTCTTTTTCGGAGTTAATTCACTGAGCATTCTTACTTCCACACAGTAAACTCAGCATTAGATCTACAGTGAGCATTGAACTCCTGGGAGCCACAAAGCAGTTTAAGGCATGACCAAAGAAAAATCAGCGGACTACTTGATTTGGGAAAGGGCTGGGCTAAGACATGGGTACCACGTAAGCAAACGCCCTGTAACTCATCCATATTTAACACAATGTGCCCTGATTGCTCATGCTCTTACTAATCAATCTGTCGGAATAATTGCCCTTTGAATTTCCCTTTATAATATGGATTGAAAGCATTTTACAAATGGTTTCTGCACCTCAATCACTGGCATTCTGTTTTTAGGTCAATTTCAATTCTTTGAAGTGAATGGAACAGTACGAGAAATTTGGATGCTACTCCCACCTCGGTATCACAAAGTGTGGGGACCACACGTACTACCCAAAGCAATAAACGTCTTGGGAGCAGTCTAGCTCCCTCAAGAGAAAAACCAAATGTCTCTAAATGAATTCCTCACAGTCCTGGGGGGGAGGACAAGTTTATGGATTCATCTCAATATTTAGAAAACCCTATTCATGTGACAAATTTCTTCCCAAAAGATCATTATAAAGAGCTAGTGGCAGAAAGTAGATGTTTGCTTATATTCTTCATTCTCATTCTATTCTTCATTGCTTGGAGTTGACTTTTTTTATAAATGAATTCAGGACAGCCCATTTACCTTTTCTTTTAAGATTTTATTTCTAAGTCATCTCTACATCCAACATGGGGCTCGAACTCACAACCCCAAGATCAAGAGTTGCATGCTCCACCGACTGAACCAGCCAGGCACCGCCCCCCCCCACCCCGGAGCCATTTACCTTCTTAATATCGTCCTTTCTTTCAACTTACTCCAAAGGTACCCTACTCTCATGTCCATAAAATCTTGACTCAGGACAAGTTCCATTCATTCTTATGGAACTTTACAGCTTACAAAGCACTTTCCCATTTCACATTTGTGTAGGACAACCCTATAAAACAGGCATGGTATTACCATCCCTATTTTGTTTTCCTAAACCAGGACGCAGGAAGACTTAAGTAGGTCTTGTTTGGGGAGGGGTGACGGGCAGCAAGTCACACTCTGAGGTTGCACTTACTTCGATAGCTCTGAGCTAGTCTGACTTGAGTGTAAAAACACAGGTGGCATTTGGAGGACTTAGAAGGAAAAAAAAAGAATGACAACAGCTCGGTGTTTATTTTTATATTGATGATATATTGAAGTGATCGCTTTTTGAATATCCGCAGTTAAATAAAATGCATTACTAGAAGTTTCACCTGTTTCTTTTTACGTCTTAACGTGGCTACTAGAAAATGTTAGGTTTTGTGTATGGCTGGAATTATATGTCTGTTGGCTAGAGATGTTCTAGAAAGACCTGGAGGTCAGGCAAGAGAGGCTGGCCTGGTTTCAGTAGACAACAGATGCATTACAGACTCTGAGGCAGGGGGAGACAGGATCAAAGCAGTGTCTTAGGCAGGTCAGTCCGGCAGTGACACAGAGGACAGATTGGGGAAGGAGAAGCTATGGTCAGGGAAAAGAAACCAGGGGGCTTGAATTAGTAATTCAGGCCTGAGGGGATGAGGGCCCGAATTAGGACGGGAATGAAGAGGAAGGGGTTCACTGAGAAACATTTCAAACCAACAAGATAGGACCTTGTGACAGACAGACCATGCATGGGCCTCTGAGAGAGAGAGCAAAAGATGACAAAAATTCTAGCCCAGGACACCAAAGAAACAGAGGTTTGGGACTAAGGAGTAGCCTGGGATGAGTAAAATCCTAAATTAAGAGTTTACCGTCTTCACAGCTCAAGTTTTAAAAGTCTCGCAGAAGTCAAATGATGATGGTGATGGCAATGACAACGGTGCTGAATACTAATCATAGGAAACGCGTGTCTGGGCCGATGTGTCAGGGCCTCACTTAGTCTAAGCACAGTATCCTCCTCGTCTGGGCACCGCCACCGCCCCATCAAGCAGGTGCTGCTCTCTTATTTCCATTTTATAGATAAGAAGGCTGAGGCTCAGAGAGGATAAGCAACTCATCCAGGGCGAACAACCAGTAAATGACACAGCCAGGATTTGAACCCAGGGAGCCTAAGTTTAGAGCCCGGCAATTTAAACCACTCTACTAGAGGGGCGCCTGGGTGGCTCAGTCGTTACGCGTCTGCCTTCGGCTCAGGGGGTGATCCCAGCGTCCTGGGATCAAGCCCCGCATCGGGTTCCCTGCTCCGCTGGGAGCCTGCTTCTTCCTCTCCCACTCCCCCTGCTTGTGTTCCCTCTCTCGCTGGCTGTCTCTCTCTCTCTCTCTGTCAAATAAATAAATAAAATCTTAAAAAAAAAAACCAACCACTCTATTAGAGGATACTCTACCCATTCCACATACTCACCTCACAGACGAGCCTTGTTAAGTAGCTTAAGGTCATACATTTAACGGAACTTCCCAATCTCATTTCACCGAAGCCGACTTTCCCTGATGTCTAAATGCAGACCAGTCGGGTGTGGGGAGCAGTGAGCTAGGACTTGGAAGAAACCTGGGCTATCCTGGCCGTGACTAACTAGCGAAGCAACTAGTCCAGAGGAAGTCGGTTGCCCCTTACTGGGGCTGTTGCCTCATCTAAGCAACGAAAAGCCTGAAAACCCAACTCTGAGGTCCCTTAGACTTTTCATATCTCCTACTTCCATACCGCTATATAAATCTGACTTACAGAAGGAAAACACCTCATATCTTAATAAATATGCTAATTCAGGCCTGGTTGAAATTTGTATAGTCAACTGAAAACATCTTTGAATACCAAGAGAAAAAGCATGGGCCTTTCAGACTATCAGTGTCTTGGGTTCTGTCCCAGCTCTACCGACTAGCCACTTGCTATTTATTGCCCCCCTTGGATCACCATGAAAAGGAGAGAAACTGCTCTCCTTTCCCTAGAAGGGCAAAGCCTGAAAGAAATACTTTCTACTCTCCTCTGTGGCCTTACTTCCATCTTCTTACCTGACTGCTGGGTTTGGCAACAGGAAGCTGGCATGCTCCCTGTAGGCCTGTTCCTGAAACTTTTTCTAATTTTCTAGTATGTTCTGACATATGTTGCTTAAGAGGTAGGCTCTGCCCCTACAACAGACTATACAGGAGGTCTAGCAACATGGGAACCATCTGGGAGCTTTTCGGGAACACGCACCTAGGCTATGTCCTCCAGTCTAGCCTTCGTCAGAAAGACAGCCATTATTCAGAACTCTGTGCTGGCTCCTGTGTCTTATTTCGTCATTGGTTTCAACGGAGGAGAAAAAGGAGGGGGCGTTGTGTAGTGGGTCCCCCAAACCTCACCATCCTGACACTTGTCCTTCCTGAACTTCAAATCATTTTGGCTAGACCACTTCTCTGATTCATTGATGTTTATTTATTTTTATTTTTTTTAAAAAATAGGAGAACCCTTTCCTCCATTGAAATCATGCCAGGAAGCGTAAACAAGTCACAGAGATAAAAGCAGATCAAATGTCCTTGAAGGAAGATGGGGGAGTGGTGCTAGACCTTTGGGAAAAGCCCTGCTCCATCTCTAAAGGGCACTTGTAATTCTTTTCCAAAATATAAATGACCTTGTTAGGCTTAGTCTCACGTCAAACTTAATGAACAGGCTGTGAATCTCTGCCTCTTAAGGGAACTGGAAAACATACTTAGGGAAGCTACAGCTAACCGTCCACAAGAGAACTGCTCCCTTAAAAACTATGTAAATGGAATACTTAGAAATCAAGAAATAAATGAATAAATTCCAGTTCTCTAGGGTGAGAGCTATTGAAAGGGAATCACAGGGAATCTTTTCAAAGAGCAGGAATATAGCTTGTCACAAGCCAGGCTCTCTCACTGGAAGAGTGTGTCCCTCTGGTTGTGTCCCGCTGGCTGTGTCCCTTCAGGCTGAGCCACTGCACCGACCCATTCCAGGCACACACACCCAAAAGCCCATTTGGACACTCCCCTGAAAAGCTACAGTTCCGCTCAGCCCAAGTCTTCGACCCATTCCAGGCACACACACCCAAAAGCCCATTTGGACACTCCCCTGAAAAGCTACAGTTCCGCTCAGCCCAAGTCTTCCAAGCTTGTTAGTAAGCCCTCCATGACGAATAAAAGGCCTCCCTGGGATCCGGGGAGAGGCAATACACATTGCTTCCCTCTCCTTGATAAGACTTTTTTTTTTTATGTTTTACGAAAGGAAATGAAATCAGCCTGGTAATATCTGCCCTTCATAATCCCATATAAGAGGGCTATCCTGGACCTCGGGCTCTTCTTCGAGGTGGTTACAAACAAGATGATGAACGAATTTGAGTATTTTCCCAGATGTTGCAAGTTAAAGCCAAAGAATTTAAATTTAGCAGGGCCACCATTTCTCTTGTTGAAAGATAAACTATTTTCCTTTTTCCATCTGCTTGGGGGCAAACTGGTTCTGCAGCAACTCAATCGGACTAAATCAATTTCCACTGCATTTTTTGGCCTACTTCCTTTCTTCTCCCATCCGACGCTCTATCAACTTTGTCATCGCATACCTTTCTTGTGTTGGTAAACTGACCAGCGAGACAGAACCACGTGAGGAGTAGGAAGCCCTGCTTTTCCAATCAACTCTGTCTCCCGAGGAGACAGATGACTTTTCCCTTGGTCTTTGCCCTTAGCCTTATATGGAATATCTGTGCAAGTTAAAACTTTAAAGCTTCTGGAGTTTTCTTCTCACAACGAAAACAAACTCTAATTCTGAGAGATATAAGACAAGGTTTTCTTGCTCTCCTACGTAAACAGACCACTGTGATACCTGAATCACCTTAAGACATTCAAACTTCCTTTTTAATTGTATTTGCAGGCCGCACACTTAGAAAGGAGCTTGTTAAAATGGTGAACTACACATTAGGAAGACACCGTGTCATTAAAAGAATGGAATTGTCTTGCCTCTTGGATCTCCTTTAAAACTCTCTTCTGGTATTATATTTTCTGATGCTGACACATTCCCCCCCCCCCGCCCAAAACTCAAGCGATTTGGGCTGATTTCACTTTTTGGTGACTCAAGGTACTAATACACTTCCAGGTTCAAAAGAGGTGCTCAATCATTCTGTGTTACTAATATAGCTTTTTCTTATGAAATTACTGGTTTTAAGAATATCCGTTCTCTTGGATTCCTTGTCGTCGAAGTCACTTCCCCATGGGCACTTAGTGTCCTGCACTTGCTAAAATGCTCAAAGTGCATTTATTTGATTAAATCAGTTCTCTCCCTGAGAACTCTGAATGCTACCATTCTGTGTTTCAGTCCACCAATTAATTTCCATCCACATGCTTCAGGAAATACTAGCAGTCAAGACCACAGACAAGAATTCTGGCTTAGTTGAGTCCTCTACTTGTTAAAAAAAGTTCTTAAGAAATTGTCCCCCTAGAGCATTGCAGAAATATATTTGACAGTCTGTGGCTTGCAGGACCATTTTCCCAGCAGATGGCTAAAGGCCCTTGTGAGAGTCTTATTATTTTTCAAGATTTTATTTATTTATTTGAGAGAGACTGAGAGAGCATGAGCAGGGGAAGGGGCAGAGGGAGAGGGAGAGAGAATCCTGGAGCAGACTCCACACAGAGCACAGAGCCCAGCATAGGGCTGGATCCCAGGACCCTGAGATCATGACCTGAGCCAAAGTCAGACACTTAGGACTGAGCCACCCATGTGCCACCATGAGTATCTATTTTTAAGTAAAATGGGCAAAGAAATGATTCACAGTTTGAGTCTACTGATACAAAGTTCATGATTTTGTGTCACTGGTCTCTTAAGAATACCAAGTATGAGATGTGCTTTTTTTTGTGTTTTTTTGTGTTTTTTTTTGTTTTTTTAGTGGATAGGATTTTTTAGTGGATAGGATTGTTATCCTAAAGACTAGTCTACAATACCTGTAAAATTCATTTATGAGTTTTCAATTCTTACCCCAGGGAATCAGGATGAAATTATGAAGTAGCACACCTCGCACTTCAAAGCACGGTGATCAAAACCTGACCTTCACCAGAGTATGCTAGCACATAGAAACCCAACTTTGGAAAATTGTCTCTAAGACTCAACTGCATTGTTACTACAGGAAAAATACCTTAGAGTAGCAAAAAAATTTGCCAAAGTTGGTCAGATATGGTGTTAACTGTTACTACCCCTCTCACTCTCAGACTGTTTCAACTGTAGCTATTGACCTATTATCAGAAAAAAAAGCCACTGTGCAGATCACATGTTCAACTGTTGAGACTTTGGATTCCCACAGGAGACATTTTTACGAACACATGCACAAAATAAAAATTAACAAAGGTGGCCTTGGAAAGACACCACGATGGAAGTGAGACTAAGCCACCCAAACACTGCAGATAGAACTGAACAGAGGAGACCGAAGAATGGACACTCACGACTTTTTTAAAGATTATTTATTTATTTATTTATTTGGGGGGGAGCGCATGGGGGAGGGGGGCAGCAGAGGGAGAGGGAGAAGCAGACTCCCTGCTGAGCGTAGAGCCCCCAACCTGAGATCAAGACCTGAGCCAAAACCAAGAGTCACCCAGGCACCCCTAGACTTTTTAAAAATTATTTTCTCAAAAAATTTTATGTGCAATTTTTTTTTTTACATTATACAAGTAACATACATTCATTGTTGAAAATCCCAACCGAAATATATGGTCAGGGGGAGCCTGGGTGGCTCAGTCAGTCAGGTCATGATCCTGGGGTCCTGGGATTGAGCCCCACATCAGGCTCCCCACTCAGTGGGAAGTCTGTTGCTCCCTCTTCCTCTGCCACTACCCCCTGCTCCCCAGCTCACGCATGCACGCACGTGCTCTTTCTCTCTCTCAAATAAATAAAAATCTAAAAAAGAGAAAAAAAAAGAAATACGAGGTCAGTCAATATCTCCCCCAAGCTCCCAGTTCCACACTCTTCAGAGGTAACCATTGCCAAGAATCATTGAGCTGTTAGCAGCAAACAGAAATGACATCAATAAGACGGAGTGACATTTACCCATAAAATGGAGTGACATTCACGGACGTAACGTTAAGTGTGCAAGAAAGCACATTAGGCATGGACAGGAACCATTTTTCTAAAATTTAAAGCAATTTTGAAATCACCCTGAATTCCGTGCCTCAGTTATTACCCGGCATGCCTTTCGGTTATACAGTCTGTACTTTTTCCCGGAAAGAAAAGTGGAAATAATCTAGTCTAATCCCTTCATTTTACAGATAAGAAAACTGACCCTATAAAAGGCAAGTGACTTGCCCAGGGTCATGTATCTATCTAATCAACAGCAGACTGTGGCTATGTGACAGTGGGTGGGGTGACCTACCAGACAGGATGTACCGTGCCACTTTCTAGAAACTGATTTTTATAAAAGCACCTAGACTTAACCAGACTTCTAACACAACAGCTCGGAAATGTCAGTATGAGGTGGAGATCACAATGTCAACACAGACGTGTGAGCTTTTAAGAAAAATGGAGAGCATTGCCCTGCCTGTCTTCAGCTTTCTCCTACAAGAAATAAACCAGGAGGGACCCCCCCTTTCCAATGCCACATTCGTATTAGAGCCTAGCTATTCTCCCCCCAGAATCCTGTCGTCTACTGTCTAGCGATGCAGGCTCCCTTGGGCACAGACAAATGCAGAGAGCCGGGGCTTCTGAGGACACAGCCGTGCCTCCGGGCAACTCAGGCCGATTTAAATCACAACATCTTGGTCTAGTTCAGGCTAATCAACCTCCAAAGGTCATACTCCGCCCTCCTCCCTCTTCCTTTTGCAACTTCTCATCATTATAATAAAGCACCTTCTGTCACATCCTCCCCCTCAAGTCACACCCTTACTGGAATGCTGCCAGTTCACTTTCTCTCCTCCCCCCTCCCCAGCCTCCAGCTATCTGGGCTCCGGATCCCCCTTTCCCTTGGTTAATTGATGCTCTAAGGGCTGGCATCAGGAATGGGGAGACCCAACTCAGAGGGTGGAAGAGACCAGTCTGGCTGAAGCGCGGAGCTCCTGTGGGGAAATGACGGGGAATAAGTTTCATACACATGCACGGAGCAGATCCCAAAGGGCCCAGGATGGCATCCACAGGCGTGGGGAGTCTTTGAAGGCCTGCGCAGGGGAAGGGAGTGGATATGATGAAACCAGCTTTTTTAAGAAAGTCAGTGGTCAGTGTGGGAAGAGTGGGAATTTGGGAGGCACCAGGGAGACCAAGTCAAAAGTTGTTACAGTGGTCAAAGCTCAAAAGGTCAGGACCGGGCCTCAAGTGAAGGCGGCAGAAATTGAGCTGAAGGAACATATGTAAGAGACATTTCAAAGGGATGACGGACAGGTCTTAGAAGAAATGGAAGGTCAGAGTCAAAGCTGAATAATGCCTGGCTTTCAACCCTGGGTGACTAAAAGCCGGGGAATATGGAAGAGGGGATAGGTTTAGGGCCACAGGGTCTCCCCGACAGGCTTCCTATGAACTGATGGCAGGACAGACAGCCAAGTAGAGATGTCCTGCAGTCAGCTACAGGTGCCTGGGTAGGAAACTGACGATGGAGAGGCATCCGTGTGGAAGAAATATTGGAAACCACGAATGAGGTCAGATGCATTGACCAAGGGAGTGGATTCGGAAGACAGGGAAAGAATATAGAGGAGGCAGTCAGTTTCTTGAAGGAAGGAGTATTAACAGTTCCAAACTTAGTCAAGGGCAAAGAGAATAAACATGAGTCAATTGGCCCAAGTAGCTATATAGTGAATCCCAAGGCCTTGAGAAATCATATTTACTTTTCTCGCTAGTACTGTTCCTTACTTGCACAAACATAAATGCTTTTGGTCTTTTGTTCATTAGCATTCAAGTCCAGAGTTTGGCTCCTGGTACTAAGTTTACTGAACTATTCAACCCACAGGGCAGGATATAGATAATGAAAGAGCAAATGCCATGAATGACAAGTATAATCGGGTGAACATCAGGCACATCAGCACAAAAGTCTTCCCCTTTTCTCTGGTTAAGATCCCAGTGGCTGAGGGGAGGGGGCGCATCTCCACTCCTTCTCTGAAATCCACCTCGCCCAACCTAACTAAGCAGGAGGAAACACAAGCGACCTGGGTTTGGCAGGGGTTGGGGGCCTGGGGAGACTGAGTGATGTGGAGGGAACGAAGAAGATACCATTAGGTAAGGCACAGGCTGATACCTAAAACACTGCAAAGGTGGTTTTGGCGCCTTCCAACCTTTTACAAAACCACTATACCTCCCCACAGGTTATGGATTAGAAGAAACAAAATGGTTACTGTGTGTTACCTTGTACGTCTTTCTTTTCCTTACAAAAAAAACATGTTTTCAGGAGATTCATAGTGAAAGCGCCAGATCGGATCCTGGAAGCCACTAGATGGGCAAAGACTACCCGGTTGCTTTTTCAAGCCCGCCGTTCTTTCTATAGGGTGGACTCTGCCCGGAGGCCCCGCCCTCAAGCTCCACCCCCAACACACAGCCACTATCCCCGTCTCCACCACCTCCGCACACCGTCCTGGGTAGGGGCAGAACCGTGGCCCATCGCAAGCCAAACCCTTTCACAAACGGATGCACCATGATATTCACCTAGAAATAGTCAGGAAAATAAATAAATAAATAAATAAATAAATAAATAAATAAATAAATAAAACTAGTAATGATTTTCATTCATTGAGCGCTTGCTCTAATACCAGCACTGCTATATCAAGAACAACTATAAATAAAAGCATGATAATTCTGTCTAAAAAACATGGCTCTGGGACGTATATCATAATGAGAAAATACCAGTGAGAAGTTATTCAAAGGAATGCCCTCTCATGACTGATAGGAAAAGTGAAGTGGCTCATTTACTGCAGACTCTGGAGTAGAGACAGACCCGGGTTACAATTCGGCTGTGTTGTAAGTAACCTCTGGGCCCCGGTTTCCCTGAGTTAGGCTGGTTGGGAAGATAAATGAAGTAAGTGCTTTGTATTCATTGGCACATGGCCCTGTACATAGGCATTACTCAATAAACGTCAGCTGCTATTATTAGAAAGCGACTGTATTATTGCTCACAATTACAAGAAAGTAGTTACAAGGCCAATCGTATCTGTAAAAGCCAGATGACACTTTTGACAACACGGTGGGTTTTAGGAGGACCCAAAACCAGGGCTATAAAATACAAGCCCTTCAGCAGTACATCTGCACTTTCGTCCAGACTCGGAATTGACCATGGCTATTTCTTCCTTAAATGGGAGTCATTACAGTAGCAAAAAATAACGTAGTCACTTCCATAGCCCCCATTAGGAGGACCAAGGTTAGAGAGAGGAATAACCATGGGAGCTCTCCCATCATGTGGACCGGGACCTCCCCCCCGCTCCTTTTAATGCTACTGATGACACCCCATGATATAAGACAAGGGCTCTGCTAGGAAACATCGAGAAAGCCTTCAATAAGAGCAGGGATATAAACCCCCCTTTGTTTCTTGGGTTTTATACTATGCCAAGCTAGAGAATTTATCCTTTATCCTACTTTTCTTGATGAATGCTATTCCTAAGGATTCTTGAGCCAAGAAGCTCTATAAATCGAATCAGGGCTGTGTCACATATTTCTAGTAACACTGAAAGCATGCAACATTTAGGGCCGCTGGCGAACACATATTACAAGCAGAATTCTGCATTCCCGTGGTTACATTAGGAGTTCACACATACATTCTATTGTACTTAGCCTAGGAAAACACTTCTAACCGAACCAGTTGGATCACCAACTGCATCCAAAAGTCTAAGCAACCAAACTGGCTTTCAATTCAAACAAGAATGGGATGCTTTCATATTTTGCCCCAGGGCCTAGGGTTATCAACCCATCAACTCTGAACTGTATGATAACCTTTCATGCACAAATGAGTCCATTATGGTGTTAATTTTAAACAGACCTTCAAGAGAAAAGAACCTCCTTAGCAAATAGTTTCTAGGACTTGAACATCATAAATATCTTAAGAAAAAACATCAACTAACACCGCTGTGTAACAGAAATACAGTGCAAGCCACATATGTCATTTTATATTTTCAAGTAGCCACATTTAAAAAAAAATAGAAAATAGGTGAAAGTGATAGTATATTGTATTTAACCCAATACACGAAGAGTATGATTGCTTAAACTTGTGATCAACAAAAATTGTTAATGAGGTATTTTACATATTTTTGTACTGAGTCTTCAAAATCAAATGTTTAATTTACACTTACAGCACATCTTGATTCAGACTAGCCGCCTTTCCAGTGCTCTTTCACCACATGTGCCCAGTGCATGCTGTACTGAATGGTGTAAATATGGCCAATCTGAAACATGAATGGTGGGGGTGCCTGGGTGGCTCAGTCGGTTAAACGTCCAACTCTTGACTTGGGCTCAGGTCAGGATCTCAGGGTCATGAGATCAAGACCCTGCTAGGCATGGAGACTGCTTAAGATTCTCTCTGTCCCTCTCCCTCTGTTCCTCCCCTCCCTCCCTCTCTAAAAATATATATATACATTTATATATATTAAATGAATAAAAAAGATTAAAAAAATAAAACATGAATGGTATATTTGAAGAGCTATGCCTACCCTCACTGCCACCTCAGCCCTTCATCCTCCTTACTGTACCCCTTAAGAGTGTCCCCACCCCTCCCTGGGACCACTAGTCACCAGGAGTTGTGAGGAAGAGGGGAAGGATGTGTTTTTAACAAATCACCCTGGAAACCCAAATCCATTTCCCCGTAGAAACAATAACAAACACAATAGTTCTCTGGCTAAGTGACATTAAGGGTTAAAAAGGCTTTCCTGGGGAGGAAAGTCTGGGAACCTAATCACCATTTAGAACATTGTATCCAGGAGATAGTGTGTTCGGACCTTCCAACACACACACACAAAGGGACTGCCTGGATCTCTCATTTACGCTCTGGGCAAAAGGGAACTGGAGACCATGTTTACAAAAAGGTTTTCACTGAAGGACCTAAATCAGTGGGTCCCATCTTCGTACCTGTCATACAGAGGTCCCCCATACAGAGGGTCCTTTGATCCTGCCCTTCTCCAGGAAGCAGCCATGTTTGACCACTCTGTGAAACTAAGAGCCCTGTCTCAGAAGCAGTTCTAATTATCTCCCTGAAGCACAGGCAACCTGAGGAGGGAAGGATTTGCCCTTTCCTTCCATGAGCCCTGCCCTTCTCCCATCCCTCCCACCCCAATCCCAACTTCGAGGCCAAGAGCTCTCAGGTGGTCAGCACTAATGCAAAACTAGGCAATTTCAACCACATCTTCTGGGTCCCCTCCCACCTTTCCTTCGTCCCTCTCCCCTGCCCACGTCATCCTCCCCTAGTGGGAATCATCCCCAAACAAGCACACAGACAAACCTGGCCCCATTTCTCTTCAACTCCATCTCCTAGCTCTTCATCCCAGGAAAAATGCACACACTGTAGCTGGGAGGTTTCAAAGCCCTTTTGTGATCCAGTCGCAGCTAGTTAGAATCCTGACTGGAGAAACTGAATTCTCACTGTATCTTGCCCACCCCCCTCCCTCACCTCCAATCTGTTGGTTAAGAGTCCACTGTTCTTGACACAGCCCATACCTTCATTCACATTCTCCAGTCACCTTTTTTCCAAGGGCCATTCTCATGACCCTTGATGACTAGGACCATGACTTTGATTGACCCTTCTGGTCTCCCCCTGGGCCAGGTCTTTCAGGCCTAGATCACAGGCTCCTAGACTGCTGTGGTAGCAATCCACTGTCAGACTTCTCTTCTGGAAACACCACTTTGATCCTATCACCACAGTCGATAGAAGTCAGACCAACAGTTACCTGCAGGGGAGGAAGGGATCGCAGGAAGAAGCAAGAAGCATTTTCTGGGGTGATGGAAATGTTCTAAAGCTGGGCCTGAGGCAGTGGTTGCGTGAACGTAGAAAGGTTGTTAAGATTGATGTATCTCAGTATGTAAGTTATATTTCAACCAACAAAAGAAAGGGGATGCATATACATTGGTCTTGTCAAAGACACAATTCTCCCATATTATAAATCTGAACCGTTTGTAACGGGGTACAAAGAGAGAGCACTTCAAATATGGGCCCTTCAAGAGCTCACATTAGGGAGGCCAACATGAGCACTGAGAATCACCATATGA
The DNA here is from genome assembly GCF_002007445.2 of Ailuropoda melanoleuca. NCBI lineage: Eukaryota > Metazoa > Chordata > Mammalia > Carnivora > Ursidae > Ailuropoda > Ailuropoda melanoleuca. The sequence continues at coordinate 97,321,574 of NC_048238.1, read as the reverse complement.
CATGCTGTCTGCTATCGCTGAGGTCTGGACAGTGTTGGGGGATCACAGTGGGAGCTGTTATGGCCTTGGGAGTAGAGGTAGGGCAGAGGGACAGGATGACTTTGGAGAATACAGAATGAAGAGTGGAGGCATGTCAGGCCAACAGGTGTGTCTGGGGCAGAGGGAACAGCAAGAGGCATAGTGAGTCTGGAGAAGACAGCCCACTTTCTCGCTGTGGCTGGAGCCTGAGGGCCAGGAGAAGACAAGAGAGTGGAAAGGCACAACTGGGAAGGGAAGCTACACCTGGTGCCCTTGGAGGAGTCTGGATGCTACTCGGAAATGTACTGGGGAGCCACTGAAGGGTTTTAGTAGGGGGATGACTTGACTTTGATTTTGAGAATGACCAATTTAGTAGCCAAGATGGGGAGCAAGACCGGAAGTAGGGGTCCAGCTGCGGAATGCTGAGGGGTGGGGCAAGGGAGGAGCAGGTAAGAATGAATGGATAGAGAGGTTTGGGATAAGGAACAGACCAGACTCCGCAATTCCGTCCTCGTCATCTGAGAGCTCGTGCTTAGGCTGCAGATAGCACTTAACTCCCCTGCCCAAGGATCTGGTCTTCTACCAAAAACTTTGCTTGTTTTTGTTGTTTTTTTTTTTAACATGGAATATTTTATTCACTGCCAAAAAAAAAAACCAACAACAAAAGTACAGATAGAGTGGCATACACTTGAGTGATGAAGGGTTTTCTGTATACGCTTCCACTAAAGTTCTAATTCCTTGTATAAAGGAAAAGTGTTACCACTCAAACACCTCACTCAGAAAATTCTTTCCAGGGGCGCCTGGGTGGCTCAGTCTGCCTTAGGCTCAGGTCATGATCTCCAGTCCTGGGATCAAGCCCCTATAGGGCTCCCTGCTCAGTGGGGAGTCGATTTGTCCCTCTCTCTGTGCCCCCCCACCCCACTCATGCTCGCGCTCTCTCTCTCCAATAAATAAATAAAATCTTTTAAAAAGAAAAGAAAATTCTTTTCCAGTAAACTGTATTTAATTCGTAGGATGTGATGGGGTTTTGGAATATAGACGAGGTTCAGTGGTGGACAAAAGTCTATAAGCATTTACTTCATACGTATGTATGTATGTATAACTGATGTACCGTTTTATTAGCTTCGTATACAACATGTTGATTTCATATTTGTATATACTGCAAAATGATCACCCCAATAAGTCTGGTTAACACCCATCACCATACGCAGTTACAATATTATTTTCTTTTTTTCTTACGATGAGAACTTTTAAGATTTAGTCTCTTAGCAACTTTCAAATATGCAATACGGTATTATTAACTATAATCACCATGCCATACATTACATCCCCATGACTTATTTATTTGATTACTGGAACTCTATACCTTTTGATCCATTCACCAATTTTGCCCACCTCTCAACTCCTGCTTCTGACAACCACTGATCTGTTTTCTGTATCTATGAGCTTGGTTTTAGTTTTTGTTTTGGCTTCCACATGTAAGTGAGATCACAGGGTATTTGTCTTTCTCTGCCTGACTTATTTCACTGAGCATAATCCATGTTTTGCAAATGGCAAGATTTCATTCTTTTGTATGGTTTCATAATTTATGTATCACTATCTCTTTATCCATTCATCCCTCAATGGAAACTTATGTTACTTCCGTGTCTTAGCTATTGTAAACAATGCTGCAATAAACCAAGGGGCCGACGGTGCAGGTGTCTTTTCGGGTCAGTGTTTTTATCGTCTTCAGAGAAATACCCCAAAAGTGGATCGTAGGGTATTTCTATTTTTAATTTTTTGAGGAACCTCCATACTGTTTTCCACAGTGGCTGCACCAATTTACATTCCCACCAACAGCGCACAAGTTTTTTTCTCCACATCCCCGCCAACACTTGTTATCTCCTCTTTTTGATAACAGTCATTGACACATGGGAGGTGGCATCTCATTGTGGTTTTGATTTGCATCTCCCTGATGCTGAAGGAGGCTGAGCATCTTTTCATGTACCTGTTGGCTATCTGGATGTCTTCTTTGGAGAAACGTCAATTCAGATCCTCTGCCCATTTTTTTAAGGATTTTATTTATTTATTGGACAGAGAGAGCGTGCACAAGCAGGGGAGCGGCTGAGGGAGAGGGAGGAACAGGCCACCGCTGAGCAGGGAATGGAATGCAAGACCCTGGGATCATGACCTGAGCCAAAATCAGACGCTTAACCAACTGAGCCATCCAGGCGCCCCTCTTCTGCCCATTTTTAAGTCAGATGATTGGGTTTTTGCTATTGAGTTGGATGGATGAGTTCTTTATAGATGTTGGATAGTAACACCTTATCCCGATATATGATTTGCAAACATTTTCTCCCCATTCAGTAGGTTGCCTTTTCATTTTGTGAATGGCTCCTTTCCCCTTTTCTTATTTCAAAATGCCTATCATTGAAGCTCCCAATGGCCAATGAAAGCTGAAAAGGAAGCAAAGTCGGGGGAGACACAGTTCATCATAGCAGTCGATGCACTTCCTTTGCAGCATTTTGAGATTCAAGTGCACCTTCTTGTCTCAGGTTGCTCTCACAGGCTCCGTTGCTACCAGTTCACCCAAGAGCACTTCCTTAGCACTGAAAGGCTCCCCTCTAAGTCACTCTTTTGTCCAAATAAGGCCCATCCCCTATAGTCAGGGGCATAGGAAAAACTGATGCCTTAGTTAAAACACCAATACATGTTTGGAACACAGATCATTTAAAAAGCATTAAGTTTACTTCCTAAATCTGTAAGCCAAACGGCTGCCTTTGCTGACACATGTTGACTCGGGCATGCACATACCAGTGACCAAAACTAGCTACAGGATGTGAAAAAGCAACACTCAAGGGAAAATTTCACTTTTTCAAGTGCTCTCTGTTTTCAGATTACAGACTTGGGATATTTCTTTGAAACATCTCTTCCTATTTATTAAAAAAAAAAAAAAAAGAAAAAACTTCTGCCCACTATTTATACATGTGTTTCAGCTATTTCTAGAAAAGTGACTCAGTTTTATGTTAAAAAAGCATTTCCTTCAATAAAAAAGAAGTCATTTTAAGAAAGTAGCTTCAAACATCAAACTATTTTGAATATCTATTATATCCGCCAGTCTCCTGGCTCACTTTCTTCTCGGAGCCCTCACTTTGCTCAGAACTAGGAGCAGCGACAAGTTTACCTCAGCTATTCACTGAATAAAAGGAAATTATGATTCATAGCCAAACAAAACATACAAGACAGCAGAACCTCAGCCAAAACTATTAAGAACCAGTATGCAAAACAAGCCCCACTTTTTAAAATCCCTGTATTCGTCTTATATGGTCACACTAGAAATTTTAAAATATTAAATAGGGTTTCATCCTAGCTGTGCACACTGAAGATACTATTTTGTAAAAGTAGTGTTAACACTTGTGACACTGTGTATAAAACTTGTCTACAAAGCAACGCTTGAAACAGATGTAACACAAAATGCTTGCATTCCATATGCTTTTTATACAGTCCCCAAATCCAACCTCATTCCATCCCTGCCAAGCCGACTGCAAGTAACAGGTATGACTAATTTTAAAAGAGCACATAGCCATTCCTAGGGGATGTGCAGTAAGAAGTTACTAAGTCCTAGGTGAAACACTATATTTATGTACACAACAGTATACATTCGAGAAAAATTCCAGTCACTGTAACTTTTCACAAGATTTATTGTCAGAGCCTGTAAGTGGATATACTGGGAATAGTTCCACGCCTATTAGAAAAAAACCTGCCAACCAAATGCACAACTCCTGTCTGTTACACCACCAACAGAACTGAATCTTCTAGGAGAAAAAAAAAATCGCTCTGCAGTGTTTGGAGCTGTCTATAACCAAGACCTGAGAAATTAGCAGTTATTCTGAGGAGAGATAAACAATGGCCCTCCAACTGTAGAGCGACTGCGAAATAACAGTCCGCAGTATTCTGCAGAAAAAGAAGGTACCAATAAAGCCCTCTGTGTACCATCACTTGGCTGAAGGGACCCAGGCTCTTCATGAAGAGGGAAGTTTTGAGGAGGAACGAAGATGCCCACTGACAATCAGAGAAGGATCTTTTTGATAATCCGTGTGACGGAAAACAGACCTTTCTGGCTCCCAGCTATTAGCTAATGAAAGACTCGACTAAATTTTAAGAAAAATTCACCAGATGTTCTAAAATTTCAGGCCTTCCCAAATGCCTAGATCCTAAAAGCCAAAGAACAAATAGTTACCACATGGTGAGGGGAGGGGAGGGGTGGGAGGGAAGGCAGGAGGGAGTGGCTGAGGAGACTCAGAAAAAGAAAATGCTACAGAAGATGCGGAACATTAGTGATTCGGCTACACACAGCAACGTGACAGAAACATCATCAAGATCATTAACCATGATTTTCGAGCACATGGAGTTATCATGCGAGATGAAAATGAAAAACCTGAGCGAACCTTGGAAAAGCATCAAGCCTAAATAAGAAGGCAACTAATGATCAGTAATTAAAAGCATTACACAAAGTGCCTTCCCGTACCTGACCTACGGAAGAAAACAAGGATCAAATTCAACTTGGAAGGATGCTTTTTTTTTTTTCCTTAAGGGGAAAAAATGCGATCTATAACATGGCAGGATAAAATGAGCTAACAGATGAAATTTCCACTAAAAACAAGATCCAACTTTTCCCCTCTGTTCCCAGAACTATCTGGAGCCTCCAAAATACCATGGATAAGTTACGCAGCCACTAAAAATTTTAACTATGAAGACTGTGTGGCAAGCCGGAATAATTCATGGGACAAATAGGTGGGGAAAGCAAAGTCATATGGATACCGTGGTTAAGATGCATGATGGTTGTTGGGGGGAGGGGGTGAGACTTTCTTTTTCCTTTCCAAAGATTCTGTAAATATTGCCATGAAATGTTTCTAGATCAAAAATGCTAAATAAGTTATCCTTTCAAGAAAAAAAAAGCACACTGCTTTGTGGCTTATCCTTTTTACTCCTTCAAATTAGGGAGAATTTCCAATGGCCACACTGCAGATGGTGGGTTCTTATCTGCATTAGTACTCAAAGGGTGTAGACTTTCAGACTTAGGATGTACAAACATCTGCTTTTCTCTGTGGAAAAAAAATGGTCACACCCTTTTGGGAAACTGACATTTTTTAAAAGCCTATGGCATTTTGAAAGCTGTCTACTCCCTGCAGTTTTTAACACAGATAAATCGAAAACGGAAAACAAAGCCTCCAAACCAGAACAGTTTGAAGGGGAACCCACTAATCGAACTGTTAACCCAAGCTACGAGTTACAGGATTAAAGCCTTCCTTTGGTTTTATTTCTGAAGGCGCACTCTCTCTGGCCAACTAATTCGGTTTGGTAGGTTCCATTCTTTTAAACACCTTCCTCGCCTGAAAACGGATTACAACACCTCCAGACTGCTGCTCCCCAGTACTATTAAGATAATTCTGAGAAAAGAAGGCGTCTGGCAAAAGACGTCAAGGATTATGGTAATAATACATTTTTGAAATTTCAACATGCAAGCAGGACTCTTATGCAGGTTGATTTAATAGTCTGCGTTCTAGTTTATCGGGCCACTGCAGGCGAGGCAGTTCTTTATCACCTCACCATTCGGAACATAAATTAACTACCCCACGGAGGTTAAATCCTCCCTACTTTTCGCCTGCAGGACAGAATGCCATGGATCAAATCATCGAATTTGGCTACTGCAGCCGCGCGCAGTCGAGTCCTCCCCCTTCCTTCCTTTCTTCTCCCGGGACAAATCCCTACGTGGCTAACAGCAACCTAATTTAGAATGTAAATAGGTAGGCCAGGTCCCTAAAAAGCTCGGCCCCGTGCGAGTTCCGATCGGCACGTCCCCGCCCCATCCCGTCGCGGCTTCGGCGGCGGAGTCCGCAACGAAACACTAACAGTAGCGGAGGTGCCTGCGAGCGGGCTGGAGCGGACCGATCCCGGGGGGGGGGGCGAAATGAGAAGTTTCTCCGGGTCTGGGAGTGGGGAGGCTCGCTCCGCGGGGAGATCTGCCATTGGGCGGGGTGGGGTAGAGACCACAGAAGTGCACAAGCTCCTACTCCTCTCCGAGGGCCGGCGGCTGGCTCTGCCACGCTCTCAGCAGGAAGGGGAGGCAGCGGGAGGAAGAGCGGGAGGCGCGGGAGGGAGGAGGGGGAGGAGGCAGGGCCGGAGGAGGAGCCGGCGCCCAGAGAGCCCGCGCGCCCTGCCCGCAGCGCCTCTGGGGCGGAGTCG
>NC_048238.1:97278896-97315142 GCF_002007445.2 Ailuropoda melanoleuca | reverse complement strand
CGCCCAGCCCGCGCGCTCCGCCGGGCACCGCAGCACCGCCTCGGGCGGGGGCAGGGGACGGCAGCCCTGGGCGCCTGGCTCCCACTTCCCGCCCGCCCACGCCCTCGATGGCCCCTTTACCTTGATGCAGTACGGGGGTTCGTCGTAGGTGACCAGCATGTACCTGTCTCCGCGGCTGGCCGGGTCCCGGGCGCGCAGCTGCGTGACGAGGGATGACGGAGGGGGCCGCGAAGGGAAGGAGGGAGGAGGGGGCGATACGGACGTTACAGAAGCACCTAGATCCACCACCACCCCCATCCCTCGGGAGCTCTCCCCAGATCTCCCCTCCCTTTACCTTCAAGAATAACTCCACAGCGCCTTTGGCAATGTCCAAATAAGAGGTGCCCAAGTCAGTGCGCTGGTTCATAGAGGCGGACGTGTCTATGAGGAACAGCAGGATGGGCATCTTCCCCCGCACCCCTGGCTCCGCTGCCCACTCTCCTGACCCTTTTGCCCTCACTGCCGCGGACTACCACCCGAACCCTCAACTCTCGCAGAGCCAGGGTGCAGGGAGCAAGAGGAAAAGGGGGAGACGGGACGGGACGGATGGAACTGCTTCTGGCCTCCTCTTTCTGCAGCCCCACCTCCTCTCCCTCCAAGGGAACTTGAAAGTGTGAGCGTGTGTAGCCCTCGGGGCCCTCCCCCTTCCCCTCCTCTGCCACCACTAGTGCCGCCGCCGCCGCCACAGGGACTACTGCCCAAGCATCCGTCCACGCTCACTCAGGCGCTCGCCCCAGACTGAGAGCTGTCTCTGTTCACCGACACACAACTTCTGTCCGCTCACCTACCATGGGCACCATGTGACCAGAACCCACGCCATTGGCTGCCAATTATGTGGTATTTGCATATTCATCAGATGACAGGGCAAGGGGAGGGACTTGGGCGAACCCTGGGAGTTGAAGTTTGAACCCAGGCAGGGGGTAAGGGGAAATGTTAAGGACCCTCCTTTAAGGGACTTGAAAGCTGTTAGGATACTTAGGGCGGTTTGAAGGGTTTTCCCTGGCTCTTCAGAGATGATGATTCGAAAGGGAGAGTGAATTGGAGCAACAGTTGCGCAGCACTACAGAAGCAGATGCTTGGACAGGCTGCACAGAAAACGCTCTGCTAACTGCAATCGATCAATCCTGCCAGTGGCTAAGACCAAAACATTTCAGAAGCAGCAAACTTCTTTCCTGGCAAGACCTACTCGCATTCCTTTCGATGCCTCCCCGCTCTTGATCAGTATTTGTAAGGCGGTTGCTGGCCTTGCATTCCACTTATATCCACTTAGAAAGAAAACTAAAGCTTAAGCACAGTTACCTAAACCGGCCGTTTGAATGCACAAGCTTCTTCAGTTTCATTGAGCTTTTTAAGTATTGGCCTGCCAATGATAATTCCACCCATGGTTGCGTCTGCACAGCCTTTACACATGGGAGGTTTGCCAACCTAGATTCTGATTCAGCTCACGTTTATTGAGTACCTATGAAGTGCCAGGCATCCACGTTAGCTTTATTTAATCTTTGAAACAATGATGGTAGATGGCATTATATTCCATTTTCAGTGAGGGAAAGTGCAGCTTGCTGGAATTAGGGCAACAATGAGGAATATTCTCTCTTTAAAAAGGGGGAGGCGCCTGTGTGGCTCAGTCGGTTAAGCCTCTGTCTTCGGCTCGTCCCCGCATTGGGCTCCCTGCTCAGTCGGGAGTCTGCTTCTCCCTCTCCCTTTGCCTCTCCCCCCTACTTGTGTGTTCACTCTCTCTCAAATAAATAAATAAAATCTTTAAAAAAATAAAATAGGGGTGCCTGGGTGGCTCAGATGGTTAAGTGTCTGCCTTTGTCTCAGGTCATGATCCCAGGGTCCTTGGAATGAGCCCCCCAACAGACTCCGTGCTCAACCAGGAGTGGAGCCTGCTTCTCCTTCTCCCTCTGCCATCCCCCCACCCCGCTTCTGCTCTCTGGCTCTCTCTATCTTTCTGTCAAATAAATAAATAAAATCTTTTTTTTAAGGAATATTCTCAGGTCCGGCTCTATGGAGAGGCACAGGAGGGAGCCAACCACGCTTGGCTGAGTACTTCATGTAACACAACTTTTAAATACAGAGGTGTGATTCCCAGCAGTATACTATAAACAACATGGAATCCTTGAGCTTCAATGAGCTTTTACCATTTCATATGTTTTTTGTAATATATATTATATATGTTCTTTGTAATATACATATACCTACATACACATTCAATAACATTTTCAGAAAAATAAGATTCCAGAAGAGGCCACATGGCAGTATTTGAACCAGGGACAAACAAGCAATGCAAGTAAAAAGTGCAACAGAGGCAATGGTCCAGTAGTCTAGAAGTTCAGAAGGTTTCATGGATGGGGCACAGAGGCAGAAGGGAGGGATTCTGGGTGGGAAGGAATAGTATGAACAAAAATTCAGCCAGTGATAGCAATATGCTTGGGCATTTCAGGCCGGTCTGGTGGCATACAGCCGGTGGGAATTAATAAGGAAATCAGGATGAAAAAGGCACTAGAAGCTTCCATTTCCATTCTGATACAAATATGGTTGGACAGAGGCAATGTCTACATGAGCCAGGGCACTAAAAGTGCAGGACTGGTTGGGGCATCAGAAAAAATTACCACAGAGTCAGCGGCTCAAAACAACATGCATATTTATTGCCTGACACTTGCCATGACTCAGGGATCTGGGCATGGAGCAGGCAGATTCTCGCTTGGTCTCAAAGGCTGCAGTCAAGATGTGGGCCAGGCTGGGTTTTCATCTGGAGACTCACCTGGGAAAGAATCTGCTTCCAAACTCAGTCAGGATGACAGAGGCAGAATTCCTTTCCCTATGGCTGTCTTTTGGCTGAAGGCCACCCTAAGGTCTACCCGTGGGTGCAGCTCCCCACCACGTGGCCCCCTCCATAGGCTGCTTCTTCAGGCCCTTCAGGGACACTGCTTGCTCCCATCTGCTAAGACGTAGCCTGACATAATGTAACTTAACTGTGAGTGACATCCGTCACCTTTGCCATATTCAGTTGACTAGAAGCAAGTCATGGGTCTTATCCACACTCAAGGAGAGATTATACAGGAAGTAACCCCAGGGGGTGGAGATAGTGGGGGTCATCTACGAATTCCGCCTAGCATTAGGTGGGGGTGGGATTGCTACCTAGAAACAAACTTTGCCTAGCTCACAGTTTTGTTAGCGTCAACTCCAAGTAATAATACACCACTTTCAGACCTCGAGATCAATGCATGGGGTTGATTGGTTGCTTAGACTATGCTTTGGTTGAAGAAGTACAAGATTTCCAATTAAGGGGGGGCCTGAGCATCTGACTGTTAATTTCAGCTCAGGTCATGTTCTCAGGGTGGTGAGATCAAGCCCCCAAGCCAGGCTTCATGCTCAGGGGGGAGTCTGCAGGAGATTCTCTCTCCCCCTCTCCCGCTGCCCCTCCCCCACTCTCACACACACACACACACACGCGTGTGCGCACTCATTTTCTCTCTCAAATAAATAAATAAGTCTTTTAAAAATATTTCCTATTAGGAGTTTATATCATATATATAAAATATATTGTATATTTTACATTTTAATATATTTTATAATACATTGATATATAATTATCATTTGTGAATTGAGGCATATCACACTCCTTATTTATGCATTTGTGTCTATATAAAAACATTTACCTATAGTAATAAATATATTAATTATAAACATATATCATATTATATTATATATGATAGATAGGTCGGTAGGTAGATAGACAGAACTATGCCCCAATTCACCAATGGCATTTTGAGATGGCAAAAAAAATCTTTATGTTTTCCTCCCCAACTTGTCTACAGTGAGTGTGCCCTACTTTTACAATCAGCTAAGAGATTATGTTACAAAATGACATACAGAGTGTTCAAAACAATCCCTGCCAGGTGAATACTGTTGAAACAGTTTTCAGAAATGCTTTCCCAGTACTGGGGAAGCACATACTTCCAGCAGGCCAAGCTCCCGAGGTAGAGGGCATGCTGGCCCCACAGCACCGTCCTTAGCCTGTGCTCCCTGTGCACGTAAATGCCTTTTTGTGGGGTTTTTTGTCGCCTCCCAGGGCACATTATCGATCTTTCTCAGCATAAGGGCAAATGGAATTGAAATGATGTAAACATAGAATCTGAAAACTGTCTGTGTCTCATTATAAAACACGAAAGTGACAATATATATATATAAAAAAATAACCATCTAGTGGATTTATTGGCTTATCCAGATCGAACCAAACCCCCAGCCCTCAGCATGAAACCTCTCTTCCTCACTTCCTGGAGGAAAGTAAAGGGCTTGTCATGGTGGCACGTGCGTAGACCCCTTTATTGCATTTCTTTGGCACACATCAACACTAACCCCGCCCCCTCAGAGCCCTTTCTCCATCTTTTTCTGCTCTGGATCATCAGCCCCCTCAGGTTATAGGTTAATTTGTGCCTTGGCTTTGCCCCCTTCTGGAATGTCAAGTCCTGGAGAGCAGGCAGAGCCTATAACCAATGCCTGGCTCAGCAAATGGTTGTTGAAAGAAATTGTTGGCTCTCCCTTCCTTCGTTGTCTTCGTGGGCCTGCCTTATTGGCCCCTGCCTACCACCTTCCAACCAAGCAGGACAGCTCCCTGTCCCTTTGGGGTTTGGGCACCAGTGGGCCCCTTCGGGCCAAGCCCTTGAGCTGATTATCCCCACCCTGCCCCGCCAACCAACCAACCAACCAACCAACCAACCAACCCACCAACCAACCAAAAACCCTGCTGCTTCCCTGTGGTTCTACGCAGGCTTCCTTCCTCAGCGACTCTTCTTTGGGCCACTGCTCACTGTTTGCCTCCCTCAGCTAAACCCTCTCCCCGCCTGCTTTCCGATGTCAGGCCCATTTTCGCTGCCAGCCCTCTGCAGGTAACAGGATGCTTTGTTCATGGTAGCTGTGTGACCTGCACTAACCGTCCTGTCTTCTTTCTGCTTTTCTCATGCTGTTTGAACTCGCTAGAGCTTGAAAATAGGTTCCTCTTTCCTCTTCATGTCTCTGCCCTTTATCTGCTTTTCGTTCACTGGTAGCCTCTAAATCAATTCACTTTAATGCCTCACCATACTCCTCCCATTCCAGACCTTTCTACCTCACGTCTGGGGTTACCAGACAGCTCTCGGGATAAAAGTTCCTCCCAAGCACTGCTCTCCTGGCCTTCACTCCCCTCACACCAAATGTTAGCACGCTTTGTCCCATGTTTATATTTCCTGGCATTGGCCGTGGTGTGGGGTGCAGTCCATCCTTGTTTTGGGGAAAGCTGGTCTGACTCTCCAAAGATTTGTTGCCTCTTGCCTTTAAGCAGGCCCTAATCACCTTGGCATCTTGACAAAAAGACCTTACTTATCCTGATTACTCCCCGTTCCTGAGTCCCACCCAGTCATGGCTCAGAGGGGAGTAAGATCTGTCGGGTTGCTCCCGCTCCCACTCCCTCCTTGGCTGGCCCATGCAGTCTGCTTTCTCTTCCCGGCACTCTTTGGAAACTGCCCCGAGGTCCCCAGGGGCCAGCTCCTGGCCAGATCCAACAGTCTGTTTTATATTTTCCTTTGTCAGCTGTGGAGTTACCTGTCACCTGCCTTTCTGAACTCCTCGTCCCAGGCCAGCTTTTCTTTCGTCACCTGCCACTTCTATTGGCATCTTCCTTACCCCTTGGAAGACTTGCTTTCAACTCCTCGGACTCCTAAACTCACTCGCTGTCTCCGTCTGCGGCTACCTCTTTTCCCTCCCCCCACTGCCCCACAGAAGACTTGGCTATTTCCCCTGTTGGTGTTCATGCATTCTTTCTTTTTTCCAAATAATTCTTGGCGCACCTGCTATATGGCAGGCAACGAGAATCCCTTGGTGAACAAGGGAAAAAAGTCTATTGCAGGGGTTTAGAGCTTGGATTTGGGGGTTCAAATCCCAGGTCTGCTGTCAGCTAGCTCTGTGACCCTGGGCAAGCTACTTGACCTCTCTCTGCTTCAGCTTCATTGTCTGGAGAACGGCAATAGGGTCATGCCTCCTATGACTGTTACAAGGAACAGATGAATGAATATTTGTGAAGATTTTCTAGAAGGGCTTAGCACAGAGTAAGCTCTAGGTCAGTGTTAAACCAAAGCGAGAACAGGTACAGTCCATGCCCATGCAGGTGACATTCTAGTGTGGAAAATGACCCAAAGAGTAGACGTGGTGTCTGTGAAGTGCTGGGAGAGAGGCAAAGCGTGTAGTCATGGGCCCCCGGGGAAGGAGCATACGCTCTAGAGGGCGTGGAGAGAGAGGTCTGGGGGACACACGGAGAAGATTCCCCGTGGAGATGACTTTGAAGCTGACACACAAGAAACAAAGTAGCCTGGAGAAGGACGGCTGGTGGAGGTGAGGCATGGCACAAGGGGACAAGGGAGAGCGTTCTAGTCAGGGAATGGTGAGGTGGGCAAGATGGTGAGAGACATAGAAAGAGACCCAGTAGAAAAACAAAGGAAGTTCTGTATTAAAGGGGAGGGAGAGCAGGGGAGCAGGATGGGAACAGAGGTGGCTGGAGATGAGCTCGCAGAAGTGAGCGGGAGCCGGGCCATGTGGGGCCTGGTAGGTCCTGCCAGGGGAGTTGGACTTTCATTCTGGGAGCCATGAGGCACCACTGAGGGATTATGTTTGGGTACTATCGTTCTGTCTTCAGCTTGGAAGAATGGGTTAGATGAGGGCAAACATGGAATCCAGGAGACAAATTAGGTATCTCTTTCTTTATTCTAGGTGGGTCAGCCTGTCATGCTCACAAGGGGATGAGGGGAAGCGCATGGGTGCAAGGGACCCTTAGGTGGTAGGATAATCAGGTCTTATACATTGATGGAATGTGGGTGTGAGGAAAAGAAAGGAGCCGAGGAGGGCCAGTATTCTGGCTTGGGCAACAGGGCAACTGTGGGGCCATCCACTGAGACTGGGGATGAAGGAAAAGATGGCATTTGGGGGTGGCTCAGCCAACAAATGTTTATTAAACATCTACTATGCACCAGGCCTTGTTCCAGGAGCTACACAGACATCGGTGGGCAAGAAGGGCCAAAATCCCTGCCCTCAGGAATGGAGAATAAATAAACAAGTAAATACCTAGCGCGTGAGACAAATGCTGTGGAGGAAATAAAGGAGGGACACCCAAGTGTAAGTAGGAGGCAAGCTGGCCTAAGAAAGGATAAAAATAAGCCTCCGAGGGAGGAGATGCTGCCCCACTCTGGCAGGTTTGGGGGGAATACATCAGAGTTGTGGGTGCTTTGTTTCTGAAGTACTCACTACGTGCCACACAAGGTGCTTGGTGCTTTGCCCACCACGTCTCAGGGCAGCATTCCTGCGAGGTGAGGCCTTCTCATCCCATCGTGCCAGGGGAGGAAACCAGAGTCCCTCAGCTGGTCGGCCGCCCGACCCCAGAGCCCAAGCACTCCTTCCCCACTCTGCAGGAACAATAGCGGGATGAGAGGGTATGAGTGGAGGGCCAGAGAGCCCAGACACGTATGAGAGGCAGCCCAGCAGGGACCAGCTCACCAGCAGGACGCAGAGGGGCCAGAGAGAGGAGGGTGTGAGCAGTCCACCCGGCCCAGGCAGCACCACCCGCATGGAGACTGGCCTCTCATCCCCCAAAGACTGGCCTGCCATAACCCAGCCTATGAGGTCGTGTGGGATCTGGCTTTGCTGTGCTCTGCCTCCCGATACCTGTTGATTTACCCGGGCCCCGGGAACCTTCTTTGTGAAACCTGATGGCAGGAGGGCCGGTGAGGTAACCCCGGGGCGTCTGAGAGCCAGGCCTCTGCCAGTCGAGGGCAGTGGATTGCCCGGCACAGGGGCCTAGCACGGGCCTTGTCAGCTGCTCCCTTCTGCCCTGGGCTCAGACACAGCCAGTCGGACAGACATTTATAGACCCGGGTACTCTGAGAGTTGGCGGAAGCTAAAAGTAAAAATAGCTGGTGATGAAATTTGGCCCAGGGCAGCCCCCAGACAAGCTCCCCAGCGGGTTTTGCCACTTGGGTAACTTCCTGTCGCCAGGCAGGGCGTAGGAGCCTCTGGGCTGAGGGCCTGGGATCTTCTGGGGTGTTCCCCTCCTTCCACCTCACCGCCTGGAGGCCGCCGCCCCATTCCCCCATCCTGTGGAACCTCAGTCAGAAAGTCGCAAGGCAGGAGCATCCTCACTCTGTCTGTGGTGCTCCCGGGCCGCGCACCACACGCCCAGGGACCCCAGGCCCAGCAGCAGGGCAGCCCGCCCTGGCCTCTCCTGCCTCCAGCACCCTGGAGCCCTCCGCCTCTGCCGTCCCCTGCATCCACCAGGCCCGGGAGTCCCAGGGAGCTTTTACCTTATAGACATTACTCAAGTTCATCTCTCTCCTTATCCCTCCACTCAGGCCCTTTGCATCTGAGGATCCGATAGGACTGACAGACCTTCAGTTTCCCTTTTTGACCTCTGGGGAGGATTAGGGCTGTGAGGAATTCTTCAGCAGCTTACACCAAGCCGTAGCCACTTAAAAAAACTACTTCCTTTCCTGCTAAAGCAGAGATTTCATCATTTTGCCCTCCTCATCGTAACACTATTTTTCAAATTTTAATTTTTAAGATTTTATTTATTTATTTGAGAGTGAGCACAAGAGTGGGGGGAGGGGCAGAGGGAAAAGGAGAAGCAGACTCCCCACTTATCAGGGAGCCCAAAACGGGGCTCGATCCCAGGACCCTGGGATCATGACTGGGCCGAAGACAGATGCTTAACTGACTGAGCCACCCAGGCGCCCCCACTATTTTTTTTTAAACAACATATTCTTTAAAATGCAACAATAGTAGGACAATATTTGTACTTAGGTGTAGGGAGAAGCCCTATAGCTAGTTTGTTTGTCATAAATCACTTCATTTGTCACAGATATATTAACTAGATTTCCCATTTTTCCCTCCTGCTACCTGGGGGTGGAAGGGCTCTCGACAGCAGAGCTGGCTGGCCCTGCACTACCACCTTAAGAAGTCACTTCCCTGGTGTTCAATTCACCAGATGTTTATTTAGGCCAGCTCCGCCTGGGACTCTGCTAACTGCTTCAGGCAAAAAGATGGACAGGACATGGTTCCTGCCTTGGTGAGTGTCTACTTCATGGGGGAGGCTGGTTATAGAACCAGATACTTTCAGTACAACGTGGTAAATGCTGAGTTACGAGGAGAGTCATGTAGGGTTTTATGTGAACGCGGAAGGGTAGGGTGTAGCCAGCTAGTTATCAGGGAAAGCCTCCTGGAGGAGGTGGTATCCGTGACAAAGAAAAGAGGCGGTTGTATTCCAGGATAAAGGACTAGTACAAGCCAGGGTCTGAGGTCTTGAAACAGATTAATGTGCATGATGGCCTTTGACGTGACCAGTGCATCCATCCCACAGCGGCTATGAATGTGGGCTGCTAAAGGCTCACAGCCTCTCTCCCTTCTCTGGAAAGTTGCCCTGAGGGGTGAGAGCCACGTTGGCCCAGAGGTTAGGCACTATGGCATGTGGGCACCCTGCCCACCTCACCCTTGCCTCAGAATGGGATCACCTTGTGGCGTCACTCACACTTCATAGTGATCCAGGATGTGGCCAGAGCCAGACTCCAAACGAGACCGCATCCTTGCTTAGCCCCATTCCCTGCCCCATGGTGCTTTCCTCATTCCCTTCTTCCTGAGAGCTCTCCCTCAGTAAATTGGAAACACCCAGATTCTTGTCTCACTCAGGCTCTGCTTCTGGGGAACCCAACCCAAGATAGTATGTTTGATGAACTTCTAGAAATTTGGCATACCTTGTATTTAAAGTGTGAATGTAGGAATAATTGTAAGAATTAAACTCAAAAATTAGGCAAGGGCCGGATCATAGAGAACCTTGTGTGCCGTGTTCAAGACCTTTGAGTCTTTTTTATTTTTTTATTAAGCCTTTTATATTAGACTAAAGCACTCTTCCTCAAATCATGCCTCCCACCTTTAATGATGTAGCCTCCCCACATTTAGTGACTTATTCATTTAGGTCAAGGCATGGGGGACTATGGGGTTCTTAGTTAAATACAGAGCTCTGTGAAAGTGATAATCCATTGAGACATTAATAGTCTAATTCACCTTAAGGTATGATGTAGGTGTGAAAGATTGTATTTTCCAAAGATGGCCACACCTATGGATCTCACCCATGTGCTCGTACAATGTGGCTAGCATTCTTCCCACTGTGAGATAAGGTCTATGCTTCCTGCCCTTGAATCTGGGGATGTGGGCTTGTGACTGCACTGGCCAATGGCATGCAGTGAAAGCAGTGCTGGGAGATGTCCAAGGCAAGGTCATAAAGGCAATATGGCTTCCACCTGGACCTCTCCCACACAGGCGTGTGCTCTCTCTTGATCTGTCAGGATGCTCCTTCTTGGAACTCAGTCACCATGTTGTGAGGAAGCCACACAAAGAGGCCACACGTTGGCATTCTGGCAGACAGTCCCAGCTAGGCCCCAGCCAACACCAGCATCGATCTTCAGACATGTGAATGAGAAAGCCACTCCTGATGATTCTAGCTCCTGGCTTCTGAATCTTCCAGCTGAGGGCGCAGACATCATGGGACAGAAACAAGTTTCCCTTAGTGTGCCTAGTCTGAATTCCCCAACCACAGAAACCATACAGATGATACGTGATTATTGTTATTTTAAGTCACTAAGTTTTGGGGGAACTTACTTTGCTGCAACAGATAACTGACACATCTGTCTAGACTCTGAAGTGACAATTTCCCCTTCAAAATTACTCCTCTAGTGGGGCGCCTGGCTGGCTCAGTCAGTAGAGCAGGCAACTCTTAATCTCAGGGTTGTGAGTTCAAGCCCCACATTGAGTGTGGAGCTTACTTAAAATAAAACAAAATTTAAAAAATTCCTTCTCTAGCTTCCCTACCCAGGCAATTGGTATCCCCATGTTCTTTCAGCGACTGAGCTCTCCATTTGCATACAATTAGCCTTTCGGTCCCATAGATTTTCCTTTCTAGGGTGTCTCTGCCATCTGTCCTTTCCCTTGGTGCTTGTCTTTCCAGATTAACCTAAAGCCCAGGCCGAATCATGTTCAAACTCCTCAAAAACTGCCAACTTTCACAAAAGCACAGCTTCCACATGGAATTATACAATTCCAGCTGCAATTTGTATATTCCAAATAGACATATATTCCGAATATATCTATACTTAGAGAAATTACATTTTGCTTGTTCATTGTAATAAATTCAGATTTATTACAATACAGATTTGTCACAGCACAATACAATACAACACAACACAATACAATACAATAAAAATGCTGTTGTATTCCAGACATTTTTCTAAGGGTGCATGGTATTCTAGGTATGTGATTCTAGGTCTCCCAGGTATATAAAAATATACACACACACACAGAGGTATATGTGTTAATTTTGCTTTTTTTTTTTTTTCAATTTTGCTTTTTTACCTAACATTGCTTCCTGGTTATCTTTCCATGACAGCACATGCAGATCTACTTCATTCATTTCAAGAGTTACACAGTATACTCCACCATCATTTATTTAACCATTTCCCTATTGAAAAACATTTGGTTGTTTCTACATTTTGCTACCAACTAGCGCTGCAATGAGTATTGTTGTGCAAATGTCTTGATGCACTTGTGCTATTTCAGTTGAAGTGGTTGGAATCCTGGATATGTGACCACTGGATCATAGGGTGTGGACAATTTAAATACTGATAGGGAATGCAAGATTGTCCTTCTAATGGGGTTGGACCAATTTTCAGCCACGTACCACTCTAGCCCAAACAGCGCCATATAAATTTGCACCATATAGCCATTAATATGGACAAGGTAGCTCTCGAAAGCACTGTCATGAGAAGATGTTCACCAAAGTGAAAAAGACAGAAGGCATAGTATAATTCCATTTCTGTAGATATGCATAAAATGTCTGGAAGTATATATAACATGGCATTAACAGAAGTTCTTTCTGGGAAGTAAGCAAGTCTGGAGAACTTTAATTTTTTTTCCCTTATAGTTAAAAAAATTGTGTTTAATACTGTCAGGAAAGATATTTTCCATTTTGAGAAACACTGCATAAATGATGTAAATGTTAGAAATGTGCTATGCATGGATAAAAGAAAAAAGGAACAAGACAGGGAAACAATGAGCAAGCAGTTAGAAATCTACAGTTGACATCAATTCACATCTGCTAACTGTGGGAACCAACTACAGAGACATAATTAGACTCAGCATCAAATGGGCTTTACAAATACACGGCCCATTTCCCATTGTTTAACATAGCTCACATATAAGGGTACTGAATAGCTCTTTGGCAAACGTGTGGTAAATCAAAATTCTGATTAAATTAACTCTATTCTAATAAGCTACTGAAACAATGAGACATTTCAGAAAATAACAATTCTCAATTAAAAGAGAAAAAACCTTCATTGGCTTCCCTTCACTTAAGATGGTGTTTTGTTCGTTGTGGGGAGCAAAGCATAATGTATAGACTTGTCGAATCACTATTGTTGTACACCTGGGACTAATGTAACATTCCGTATCAACTGTACTTCAATTTAAAAAAAAATTTAATAAAAAGGAAGTTTTATTTAAAAAAGAGAGAGAGAGAGAGAGAGATGGTGTTTACCAACCTTGCCAAACAACAAAATCACTCCAGGTCTTATTAAAAGAACAGATACTCAGGCACTGCCCCCGACCTGAATTTGATTATAACCCAGAAATCCTCACCAAAGGAGTCTGGAACTCTATATATGTTTTAATTTTTTATGCATTTTTCAGAGTAATCTCTACATGCAACATGGGGCTCGAACGCACAGCTCTGAGATCAAGTCACATGCTCCACCCACTGAGCAACCAGGTGCCCCTAGAACTCTGTATTTTTAACATGCTCTCAGGTGAGTCTTCTAATCAGACAAGTTTAGGACACTACATTTGTGACGTACAGAAATAAATACAAATGCTATACCTAGATGTTTACAAATGTCTGTGACTCCTGTCCGCATTTGTAACTTCATGTGAGGCATTATTCCAGGCATTGGAACATACTGGGTATCATGTAGGAGGAATAGATAGAATTCACATGCCATAAAATGCATCCTTTTAAAGAGTGCAATTCAGTGGATTTTAGTACATTCACAAAATCCTGCAACCATCACTAAGGTCTAATTCCAGAACATTTAATCAACCCCAAAAGGAAACCCCGTGGCCTTTAGCAGTCACTCACCATTTCTTCCCCATATCACCAGCCCTGACAACCACTAATTTAAGTTCTGGCTCTATGGATTTGCCTATTTCTGACATTACATATAAACGGTATCATAATCATAATATGTGGGTGGCCCTTTGTGCCTGACTTCTTTTGCTTTACATAATGTTTTCAAGGTTCACCTATGCTGTAGCATAGACCAGCACTTCATTCCTTTCCAGGGCTGAATGTTGTTCCATTGTACGGGTATAACGCATTTCGATGATCCATTCTTCAGGTGGGGCATGTATGGGTTATTTCCAGTTTTTGGCTATTATGAATAAGGTCTGGGAAGCCTTCAAAACTACCAAATTTCCAGGTCTCATCTCAGACCAACGGGAGAAAAGCATCTGAGGGGTGGGGGATAGGTGGGGCTGGACATTTTTTTTTAATTGAGCTCATAGGTGAGCCTAATGAGAAGCCAGAGTTGAGAGAGTCACTAAAAAGATATCCCTAAGGGAATGGTCTTTGATGCAGTCCCTGAAGAAAAACACATTTCCAAGCCCAACCCCACATGTAACCAATCCGAATATCTGGGGGGCGCACCTAGAAAACCGAGCTTTAACAAGCCCTCCAGGCAATTCTGATGCACACTCAAGTGTGAGAACCACTGCACCTCACACTGCCATCTTCAAAGCCCCCAAATTCTGAATTTCAAAACCTATCTGCAGACTTCTGTTTCCAGAAAGATCGAGTAGAGGTGCTTTCCCCTGTCCTCCCACGAAGTATAGCTAAAAAGTCTGGACATTACTTGTAAAACAAACCCAAGAAGACACTGAAAGGTGGGAAGGAAAAGACAGGTGGAGGACAAAACTCGGGACGCAAGGAACTCGACAGCAGTGAATTCTATCTGCACTGGGTGCTGGAGAAGCTGGCAACCCCGAATGCCAAAAGGCACAGACAGAAAAGCCCCAAGCTCTCTCTAGCCCAAGACCAAGGAGAGGGGCAGCCTAGCAAGACAGAAACCTTTTAGACAGCAACCACTCTACTCCAGCCAAACTCCACGGAAAGTACTGTGGCCTCAACCCAGCCATGCCACTGAAGTCCCAGTGTAGAACCCAGACTCCCCCTTCAAGAGGCTGTCACAGAGCAGCCTCACCCCGCAGCTAGGGTGGAGAGGAAAAGGCCTAGTGAAGAGTTAGGACTTCACCACCACTAGTGCTGGAATATAGGGCACCCCACACCACCCACCCTTCCCAAACATCGGCAAAGAGGATGTAAGGAGCAGTAACGAAGCATTCCAATCTCTCCCAGCCAAGCAGGTATCAGTGGAGACCATAGGAGAAGCCAGAAGTACCGTCCCTACAGAGCACTAATGAGGGGCCGCCCCAGCCAGAAACGTTGCTTCCCTGGACCTTCCCCCACTTATAATATAATTGTCTTAGGTAACTGACAACCCAAGGTAGTGTTTTCATTTTTGCTTCAACTCTCAAACACGGTTTAGAAAACTTGTCATCTTTTGAGTTTTTAAAATTATGTTTTCTACACTCACCTGAACTGGTAAAATGTTGATACCAGAGCAGCCACGACAAAGCTGTACCAAAAGATACGTAAAAAAAACACTATACATACCTCAAAATGGAATTATAAAATAAATGTTCAAATAACCTACAGGAAGGCAGAAGCTACAAAACAGAGAGAAGTATCAGGCACAGAGGAGCATTACATAATGATAAAAGAGCTAATCTGCTAAGAATCCTGAATATGTATGCACCAAATGGCAGAGCTGAGAAGTTTGTGAAGCAAAACCTGATAGAACTGAAAGGAAAAATAGATCCACGATTTTAGTAGAAAATTCAACACTTGTCCCTCAACAATTGATAGGAAAACCAGGCAGAAAATCAGCAAAGATAGAGAAGAACCAAACCATCAGCCAAAAGGATCTAATCAAAATTTATAGACTATTCCACCCAACCACAGAAGAATGCACATTCTTTTCAGGTCCCTGTGACACGTGATACCAAGACAGACCAGACTCGGGGCCATATAACAAACCTCAACAAATTTAAAAGAATTGAAAGCAACACAGTTTGTTCTCTGACTGCAATGGGACCAAACTAGATATTAGGAAGAGAAAGTGAACAGGAACACTTTTAAACACTTGGAAACTACAGAACACAATTCTAAATAATCCATAGATCAAAGAAGAAGTTTCAAAGGGAAATTTAAAAATTCCTGAAACTGAATGAAAATGAAAATCCGACATACAATTTCTGAAACCCAGCTTCAGCAGTGCTAAAGGGGAAATTTATGGCACTAAATGTTTACATTAGAAAAGAAAAGAATCAAATCAAATCTAAGCCCCCACTTTGAGAACTTGGAAAAAGAAGGGGCCCCTGGGTGACTCAGTCAGTTAGGCAACCGACTCTTGATTTCGGCTTGGGTCATGATCTCAGGGTCAAGGGATTGAGCAGGCCTTAGGGCTCCACGTTCAGCAGGGAGTCTGCTTGAGGATTCTCTCATTCTCCCTCTGCCCCTCCCCCCACTAAAGTGCATTGCACGTGCACACACACTCTCTCTCTCTCAACTAAATAAATAAATCCAAACTAAAAAAGAACCCAGGGGGGAAAAAAGAGCAAAATAAATCCAAAGCAAGGAAAAGGATGAGAATAACAAAAAGCAGAAGTCAATAAAATTCAAATAGGAAAAAATTACATAAAATCAATGAAACAAGAAATTGGTTCTCCCAGGGCGCCTGGGTGGCTCAGTCGGTTAAGCGTCTGCCTTCGGCTCAGGTCGTGATCCCAGGGTCCTGGCGTTGAGCCCCACTTCTCCCTGTCCCTCTGCTCCTCCTCCTCCTCCTCTCTCTCTCTCTCTAACTCTCTCTCCCTCAAATAAATAAATAAATAAATAAATAAATAAATAAATAAAATCTTTAAAAAAATCACAGACGTCCACCCTTGTTGTGCCTTGCAGTCTTCTTCCTAACGCGGTATCTCAACCTTGGCTGCACATTTGGGAACTGAAAATATCTGCCCGTCCCAACCACACACCAGAACAATTAAAACTGAGTATCTGGGGGAGGGGAGCCCAGCATATCAGTATTTTTAAAGTCTCCCTAAACAATCCCACTGTGCAGCCATGGCTGGGAAAAACAGTGAAAACAGGAAAGGCAGTGACCTGGTCAGGATGTAGTCTAACATAGGGAGACAGCAGAGAGAAGCAACGTGATCGGGCCGGGGTGGGACTTCTCAGCCCTGGCTAGGTTGCTAACAGCGGGGGTGGAGATGGAGTCCGAGGAGCCGCTGTGAGATCGAGCCCTGGACCACCAGCAGAGCCCTGACGTTGTCCTATGCACATTCTGCAGTCATTTGCCGCACTGGAACCAGAGCTCCGTGGAGACAGGGGCTATCTATCCTGATCTCGGCAGTCTCCCCAGCACCCAGTGCTCGTTAAGTCTTTGTAGCATCAACTAAAGCTTGAGTTTTTTTAGGACCACCTGCCTCCGAATCCCCCAGGGCCGTCATGGAAACAACAGATGCCCTTCACTACTGCCCAACTGCTGTTTCTAAAAATCTGTGCAGAGGACTTCTATGATTGCTCCCTTGTCTTTCTCATTCAGCCCGTCTTCCTAGCAGCCTCCAAAGTACTCCAGCAGAAGACTCTTTCAAGGTGCTTATTAGCAGGATGGGAACATTCATTCATTCACCAAATACTTACTGGTGAATAAGCACTAGACTCTGGAGAAACAACATTCTAGTAGGGAATATATGCAAGAAGTCCACGGCTACATGAGTAAATATGTAACTATAAATTACGAGACGTTCCATGAAAGGAAAGATGATGTGCTCTAAGAACGAGTAACAGGAGAATCGAACAGCCTGGGCAATCAGAAAAGGCCTGCGAAAGCTGTATTGAGCACATTTGCAAAAATGTGTGAGTCAGTCCATTGGAAAGGGACCGAAACAAGTTTTCCAGGCAGAAGAAATGGCCTTGGGTGATTGTCCAGAGTCAGGAAAGAACTTGGTGCTTTTGAACTGAAAGCAAGCCAGGGGCCAGAACACAATAGTAAGTGGAGAGTGGCTGATGAGGAAGGCAGGAACAGTTCAAGCAGGGCTTTGTCCGAGAGAGGGAAGAGCTTGGGTGTCTTCCGGAATATGATGGGAAGCCACTGGAAGGTTCGAGCAAGGGAATGGTATGATCTGGTTGACGCAGCTGCTGTGTAGGCAAAGGACTGTAGCAGGGCAGGACTGGAAGCAGGGAGTCCGCAGGGGAGGTTCCCAGAATGCTTTGGGTGGAGTAGTGAAGGTGGGGAGAAGTAGATGGTTGAGATGTTTTTGCTGGAGAAAGGAGTCTGTTTCCCCATGCTGGCCCTCTCCATACTCTGCAAGTGAGACATCGCACATACATGTAAGGCCAGACATACTCTGGGAGGGGGAACTGTCTCCGATGCGCAAGAACGGACCGCAGGCAGAGACAGCCTTGCTCCAGCCATCGCAGTTGGAAAGAAAAGCGTCTTAGGAGAGATCAGTGACAAACGATTCTTTCGAAACGCAATTGAGCCATTGGTTCGTGAATTTACTTTTTTCACTAAGGCGGAATTTAATTCAATTAAAGGCACAGAGCCTGCATGCCCAGTTTTATGATCTTTGAAAAATGTACCCAGCCACGTTGCTATTACCCCTTGTGCCTTTAGCAGTCAGTCCCTACCCTCTCCTAGGCACCCACTGTTCTGAATCATATCACCACCCGCCAGTTGTGCCTGTCCTTTAGCTTTCTATAAATGGAATCATACTGTATATATTCTTGAGTGCCTGGCTTTTTTCACTCATCATAATGTTGTTGAGATCGTGTTGTGTGTAAGAGCAGACCGTTCCTTTCCACGGCTGAGTAGCATTCCATTGCAAGAATACATCCCGAGTTGTTTCTCCATCCTTCTGCTCATAGACGTTTGAATAGTTTCCCAGTGGCTAACTGTGGCTCTGAGTTTCCTTAGAGTTTCATTACAGAGTAAAGCACAGCTTCGATTCACTTTTCTCTTGTTTATCTCCCCATTTTCTACCTCAAATTTCCGTCCATTTGTACGTATTTACCCTTCGATTCATCAATTCCCAACCTTACAATCTTCCAACCTTGTCCACGGGAACACACTTCTGTTTTTATCTCCACTTCAGGGACATGTTTTCCAGGAATCCACGTATTTTCACTTGGGTTGTATCTATCCCTAGAAAACAGATGATGAAAGTCAGCTAGATTCTCAGGAAGAAGATTCACAGATGTGATAGCTATCCAGATAGGTGGTGAATTGTTTAAAAACCTTACACTTTCCAAAACCAAAAGAATTCGTGAGAAAAATGGCATTGTTTTGCATTTTCGAAATTCTCTTCAGTGTCTGGGATAATAAAAGACGGCTAGATTCTCATATTGGCTTCTGTGTTCAATCGGTTGCCATATGTTGTTTTGGTTACAGTACGCAAAGAGAATCAGGACTCATACAGATATGTAGTTGGAAAAAAGACGAGTATTTTAATAACTTTTTCATTTAATTATGGCTATTTTTCTTTGATACTGCACCAGTGCCGTGTGTTCTTATAGCTCTGGGAACTTTGGAAGGTAAGAGGTTGGAGTGATCTAATTTTGGAAGTGCTGAAGGAGCTATACACTCTCCCATAGGTGCTATACATGGTCCTATAGATGGTCCAGGCTTCAACCAGGGCAGGATTTCTCAGCCTTGGCTCTATTGACATTTTGCATTGGGCCATTCCTTGTCATGTGTTGGGGTGGGGGGAGGGATGGCGCATAGTGGGATGTTTACCAGCATGCCTGGCCTCTACCCACTAGGTGTCAGTAACACCTCCCCCACAGTTGTGACAACCAAAGATGTCTCCACACATTGCCAAATATCGCCTGGTGGGGCAAAGTCACCCCCCCCCATTGAGAACCACAGAACAGGCACCCCAGAAAGGCCCTTTTGGCCGGACTGAACAATTCAAGATGAAAGTTATGTAAGGAACTTCAATAACTTTGCTGACATTTCTCTGTTGGGAATGCAATTGCCAAGAGCTATTTATTAAGTGCTATTAGGCGCCTCACACACATTAACCAATTTACTCCTCACATCAACACTACGAGGTAAGTATTAATATTCCCATTTTACAGATGAGGTCATCAAAACTCAGAAAGATGGCCACATGCCCAAGAGAGGGGCAGAACTGGGATAAGTATCTGTGTCTAATTGACTCCCATGTGTATGCTCCGAAGAAGCAGCGTGTTAGTTGTGTTAGAAATGTGGTTTCCTGGGGCACACATTGCATAACCCTCTCTAATGACCTTATTGAGATAACAGAGTCGTGCCTGATTTTAGGTGGGAAATACAATCGGGGGTGACTTCTTGACCTAGTACCTGGAATAGCTTTCGGGTAAACTTAATTGAAGCATTACTTTGATGGATTGCAGAGACTTCTGGGGTAAGATCAAAGAGACATAAGTATAAGGCTTTGAGGGACCAAATTACCCATCTCATTGGTTCTAGAAGCCATGGCAATAATTAATCAAGCAGTCTTGTGAAGGTGCTGGCAGGACTTTTCCGATACCTCAGATTATCAGCCCCAAGGAGGGGGGTGGGCAATACCACCTCTGATTGACCCCAGGCTGGGCTGTTAAGCCCTTTGCTTTAGCTTAGGAGAAAAATGTTTGGGGGAATGGTAACCAGGCACTCTAACCTCTAGGGCAGTGTTCTTCCAACTGCCCACCACAACGTTTTTGGGGTCATGAAATCAATTTAGGGGATAACCAGCAGCATTTAAGAACAAATGAGGAAGACCAGAGCAGAAAGCATCCAGGGCACCCCCCCCCCAACATTATTGACAGGACTGGCTACAGAATATGGAAAATGTGGGGCTCCTTCATCACAAAGCAGGAAAAAGGTGTTTTTAAAGGCACTCAGATATAAAGTTTTTCCTTTCTTCTGCAGTCTCTGGCTTGAATTGTCACGGCGTTTTTTTTTTTTTTCATTCGTTATTTATCTATTTGTTATCCTAAGTAAAAAAATAAAATTTAAAATTCAAAACATGAATTTCACTAGATTTTATTATGTTTTGCAACACCGGATTAAAATGCAAATGTAAGGGGGCGCCTGGGTGGCTCAGTCGGTGAAGCATCTGCCTTCGGCTTAGGTCATGTTCCCAGGGTCCTGGGATTGAGCCCTGCATGGGGGGGGGGTCCTTGCTCAGCGGTGAGCCTGCTTCTCCCTCTCTCTCTGCCTGCTGCTCCCCTGCCTCGTGTTTTCTCTCTCTCATTCTGTCAAATAAATAAAACCTTCAAAAAATACAAAATAAAATGCAAATGCAGAATCACCAAAATTGCACAATTCATATTTTGTAGCTCATACATGCATATATACTCAGTTCTTACCAGAAGAGTGAACACACTGCACAAAATGAGTTCAACTATTCTGATATCATGTTCTAAATTTTTAGTTACTGTTTTTTCTGTTATTGACGTGTGATTGACATAGAACCTGATACTAGTTTCAGTGCACAACATCATGTTTTGCTATTCTCGTCACAAGAACAAAACGTTATTTCCTTTCTTGATAACATGTGCATTCCACCAACCATCTCTACCTGCAGCTTACGGTGGGTAAGGACAGAGGAAAGGGAAAGGGTGGGTTCATCCTTGCATTCTGTGTCATTATGTTCAGTGTAAGTGGTCAGCTCACGCAGGAAAGCAGCCCACTAAGATCTGCTAGGGTTCCTTGGTCTTCATGTCCCCAGAATTCCACTGCCTTCTTTCTGCACTGGAAACAAGCTCGGGTTGGAAAGGCAAGTGTGGCCTCTCATTTGTCACCAATAGCGCTCCCCCAACCCCACCCCACAACCGCCTTACTCAGTTGTAGATGCAACACACTGACCTCGAGCTGGCCCCCAGTCTTGCTGAACTCCCCTCCCCAGCCCCCGCTTCATGGGCCCACCGGAGCTCCGTGCTTGTGGGGCATCAGCAGGCATGCAGGCTGCCCGAATCTCATCTGCTCTCAGGCATGCTCCCCCGTTCCACCTGACTTCACTTGCAAAACACAAGCTCAAAAATAAAACTATTAAGAAGGTCAAGACAGCAAGAGCAGAACATTAAACCAAGTGTGGGGGCCCCTCCTGAGCTCGGAGCCCCAGGCTGCCCTACGAGTCCTGTGCCTAGGAAGCCGGCCCCGATTATAAGGTATTGTTGCTGAATGCTTTGCTTCAGGGGTGCGTGTGAGAGTGTGTGCTATGTGTGTACTGGGATGGTCCCCAAAGTGTGACAGCCCCTACTTCTGCTCTTCCCCTCCCCTACTAGGGGCTGGAGCTTTTTCTGGAAACAGTAAACCGATTTTAGTTAGAAAAGGACTGATGGGGCGCCTGGGTGGCTCAGCGGTTAAGCGTCTGCCTTCGGCTCAGGGCGTGATCCCGGTGTTACGGGATCGAGCCCCACATCAGGCTCCTCTGCTGTGAGCCTGCTTCTTCCTCTCCCACTCCCCCTGCTTGTTCCCTCTCTCGCTGGCTGTCTCTATCTCTGTCAAATAAATAAATAAAATCTTAAAAAAAAAAAAAAGAAGAAGAGGACTGAAGCCAGATCTTCAGTGTGATGCAAGTTCTGTCTGCATTCTCCCTTAACCCCTGCATCTCAGGTACCTGTTACAAGACAGACCAGGGTCACCTCCTGTTTTGAGCAGACACCTTTGACCCCACCCAGGGAGGAAACCAGAGTGGGCCAAAGAGAAAAAGGCAGCCCTACCTCCAGCCTAAATTCCTTGAAGCTCAAGGGGCAAGAGGTGCCCCTTGACCTCACTTGTGCAGGCCAGTTTCCCAGGATATTTAACTACTTAGAGATGCGGTACTAAGTAGGCTCTTTCCTGGGGCACCTTTGGGATTATATCCTACCTTTGGGAATCTGTGGGGGTTGGCCAGCAAGGTGGGCTTTAAGGATCCAGAGAACTTTCCCCATACCTGTCTCTTTCCCTGTTCACGTAACAGACCTTGGCATTAATTTTATGTTTTAAATTATAAAAGTTTTGCAAGTTCCATAAAGAAGTAAGAAGATACAGAAAATTATAAAGAAAATGAATATCTCTTACTGCCTAGAATTCCATCATGACCACTATGAACATATTTTGTGTATTTTCTGCCATTTGTTTTTTTCTGTATTTCGAGTTCGTTTATTTAAGTCATCCCTACACCCAACGTGGGGCTTG
Organism: Ailuropoda melanoleuca; assembly: GCF_002007445.2. Taxonomy (NCBI): domain Eukaryota; kingdom Metazoa; phylum Chordata; class Mammalia; order Carnivora; family Ursidae; genus Ailuropoda; species Ailuropoda melanoleuca. The sequence continues at coordinate 97,292,715 of NC_048238.1, read as the reverse complement.
AACTCACGACCCTGAGATCAAGAGCCACATGCTCTTCTGACTGAGCCAGCCAGGTACGTCTGCTGTTCATTTTTCTATGTGTCTGCACTACAATTAAAGACAATGGCACGCTGAACTAATACAATGTTATGTCAGTTACACCTCCATAAAAAAGACAATGGATCATATTGTGTATAGAGGTTGGAATCTGGTTTATTCCACTTAATATTATATAAGATTCAGTTTGTGTCTCCTAGACTATGATGCACATGCAACGACAGAATCCCTCTCCTGCTGTCTTCTCTATTTCTTTCGATGCATTAATATCATTGGTTCACTTAAAGTTAAATTAGTTGCTCCTTGTAACTAAGACGTGTTTTTCCACCTGTTGGTTTCCCTCTCCAAGTTTCATCTTTGCTGTTGTAATTTGCACCCTCTGCCACTAATGGGGAAAGGGAGAAGATTTTTCCCTTGGAGCTAGAACCAGACTTCTACAGCAAGTTCAACTTTTTATCAAAAAAAAAATTTATTACAGGTGCACCTGGGTGGCTCATTCCGTTAAGCGTCTGCCTTCAGCTCAGGTCGTGATCCCAGGGTCCTAGGATTAAGCCTGTGTTGGGCTCCTGCTTGTCTCTGTGCCTCCCCACCCCCAGCTCATGCTCTTTCACTTGTTCTCTCTCTCAAATACATAAATAAAATCTTTTTAAAATTATTGCAGCTTTATAAGTTTGAATGCAATACCCATTAAATCTGTTGATCAAAAATAAAACACTAGAGGCTCCTGGGTGGTACAGTTGGTTAAGCACACACTCTTGGTATTGGCTCAGGTCATGATCTCAGGGTCCTGAGATCGGAGCCCTGGTCAGGCTCTGAGCTCAGCGGGGAGTCTGCTAAAGACCATCTCTCTCAACACGTGCCCTCCTTAATACCACGTCTTTGATATCACGTGCTGTGATGAGCACTGGGTGTTATACGTAACTAACGAATCCTTGAACACTACATCAAAAACTAATGATGGACTACACAGTGGCTAACTGAACGTAATAATAAATAAATAAATAAATAAATAAATAACCATCTCTCTCTCTCTCTCTCTCTCTGCCCCTCCCCCTGAGCTCTCTCTGTCTCCCTAAAATAAATACACAAATCTTTTTAAAAGTTAAAAATAAAACACTAATTAGGTACAGCTTTTTTAAGTAACTTGGCAGCTCTTTCTCTTTTTTGGGGGGGAGGAGCAGAAGAAGAGGGAGAGAGAGAATCTTAACCAGGCCCCACACCCAGCGGGGAGCCTGACACGGGGCTCATTCTCACAACCCTGAGATCATGACCTGAGCTGAAATCAAAAGCCAGATGCTTAACCCTGACCGAGCCACCCAGCTTCCCTTGTCCTTTCTTACTTTTATTTTTTTTTTTAAGATTTTTTAATTTCTTTATTCGACAGAGATAGAGACAGCCAGCGAGAGAGGGAACACAAGCAGGGGGAGTGGGAGAGGAAGAAGCAGGCTCATAGAGGAAGAGCCTGATGTGGGGCTCGATCCCATAACACCGGGATCACGCCCTGAGCCGAAGGCAGACGCTTAACCGCTGTGCCACCCAGGTGCCCCTGTCCTTTCTTACTTTTAAAACCTGACCTTGGTGATAAGAATTTCTCTTGTCCTTATGCCTACCTGCACCCACCTTGGCCTCTAAACTTTGCACCATTTGGTTCTCTGGCTTCAGCTGTCTGCTCCCCACCTGGGAAGGCAGAGACAGTGTTTTACTGATAAATATAGAACTGTGTTTTAAAATTTTTTTGAGATTTATTTATTTTAGAGAGAGAGAGAGAAAGAGTGAGCAGGGGGAGGGGCAGAGGGAGAGAGAATCCTGAAACAGAATCCCCACTGAGTGCAGAGCCCAATTCGGGGCTCGATCCCAGGACCCTGAGATCATGACCTGAGCTGAAATCAAGAGTCAGCAGCTTAACCAACTGAACCATCCAGGCACCCCAGTTTGAAAATTTTTCAAACAGCTGAATTATAATAGTAATTATAAAAAGTAACTACACCTTTCCCCCAGAACAGAACTTTTTTAACACATTTATACAGAAGAAAAACAGGTTGCAAAATAAACACAACAGATTTCCTTCCCACTGTTAGAGGACTTCGCTGATCCCACGGTTCTTGAGCTAAACTTCCTCCCCTCATCCTCCTCTTCCCCCCACTTCTAAAGAGCATTACCCAGTTTCCTCATTCAAGTCAATACCAGTCAGAAAGTTGGGATGGTGGAGTCCCGGTATATCCCATTATGTCCAAACATGGAAAGAGCATTTGGAGAGAATTTCTAAGGAAATGCCTCTGTCCCTATTGTGATCGTAAGTATATTCTAGAATAGATGAGAAATGGTGGTGGCCACAATCCAAGGATCTCCTAGCTCTAGTTATCTTCAGTTTGCAGACTATGAAAATCATGGAATGCCTAATTCTGGAAATCATCCCATCCTGCTGCTCATTTTGAAGACACGGAAACAGATCCAGAAAGTGAAGGAAATTGAAAGTCACATATCTAGTTAGTGGCGGATCTGGGGCGACAAGGCCAAGTTACCTGACTGTGAGTTCAGCACTTTCAACTCTGCCAAATCATCTTAAACTGGAAATTCTCCCCTTGCAGAAGGATTTTATTTTCTTTTATTTAAGGATTTTAGGCTCTGATGAGCAGCCGTGTGCTGAATGGCAGAGGAGCTGGCAGCATATGTAAATTGGTGGGGTGCTTGTTAAAAGGGAAATGTATTTATTTGTTCATTCATTCAATTCCACAAAGATTCAAATATTTACTGTCAGCCCGGCAGGTGTAAGCAATGTGCTGCACACTCTGGGGGGTTGGGACCTTCGTGCAGCTCATCTCTTATTAGGAAGGTCATTAAAAAAAAACTACTTTGTAAGAAAGTCTCGGTGCCATGAAGGCAGTAGAGACACAACCATGCAGGAGTTTAGGGGAAAGACAGTTTGATGCTTTCTAAGAGGGATCTGGAAGGGCGGTGGGTATGGAGAAAGGACAGCTGGACTTGGCTTTGAAAGGCAAATGGTTTAGGGTTTCTTGAAATGGAGAGGAAGCAGAAAATTCCATCCTAGATCTGGGTACACATCCAAAGCCTGAACTCTAAAACATTTGCTATATAAGCCCTTTGACTAGGTTGGGATGGAGGGTTGGGAAACAGCACAGGGCCTCTAATGCCATGCTAAATGGTTTGGATTTATTCTGTACGTAACTGGTAGCCATGGAAAGTTTTTAAGCGTGTGGTCCGATGAGCACTGTGCTCTTATCCCAAAAGCACTAAGCACTTAGAAGAGTAGGTCCTGAGAACAGATCAAAGACGACAGTGCAAAGGCCAGGGTTCCATCAGAAACTGGTGGCTGGGAATTATTCCGCGGCTTTAATTGCTCAGAACCATTTGCTAAACTCCAGTCTGTTACACTTGGCTGGTTAAGTTAAGAGCTGTCAAATCTATTCCCTGAGCTATAGAGCGAACCAGGATTTTCTCAGAAGTCGGGGTTTATTCAAAGAATTTTATTATAGGTTTTCTTGGAGGAAGGTTTTACATCCTTTTTTAAATTAGGGGAAAAAAATGAATGTCATTTCCTGATTCCAAAATTTTCTAACGTTATGGAACTATGTGAGTGTTATAGAAAGTGAAAGTGTCCCATAGTCCCAGCCCTCGAGAGAGAACCTACTGTGAAGTTGGTACCTATTCCTCCGGACATTTTTTCTTGTCTGCGTAGTAGCATTTATTAAGAAAAAACAGTTTTTAAACATACTGTTCATGCCATTTTTAAGTTTTCTCTCTTCACTGATTTATATAGCATGAACATTTTCCCAAACCATGTAGATCTATCTAATTTTTAAAAAATAGTGCACCATTTGGCACCTGGGTGGCTCAGTTGGTTAAGCAAGGCTGTGAGATCGATTCCCGTGTAGGCTCCACCGTGGGCATGGGGCCTGCTTGAGATCTCTTTCCCTCTCTCTCTGCCCCTCCCCCCTCAAGGAAATAAAAAAATCTTTAAAAAAATAAAAGTGAAAATAACGCACTGTTCTATATTTTCTCAGTTCTTGTGTGAATAGACACCTGGGTTGTTTTCACGTTTCCTGTTACAAACAAATGAGACAATAAACATCCTTGCACATAAATCTTTGCAAGCTTGTGGCAAATTTCTTCTTACCACATTTGTGCTAAATTTTCAGCCCTGGAAATGTTGGATCACTGGGTCCGAAAAGTTATCTTTCAATACATGCCATCTAATTGCCTTTTGAAAATGTTATACCAATTTTCACTTTGAGCCAGAGGGTGCTGGTTTGTCCATCCTCTTCAATACTATCAAAGTTTTTTTTTTTTTAAAGATTTTATTTATTTATTTGACAGAGATAGAGACAGCCAGTGAGAGAGGGAACACAAGCAGGGGGGAGTGGGAGAGGAAGAAGCAGGCTCACAGCGGAGGAGCCTGATGTGGCTCGATCCCACAACGCCGGGATCACGCCCTGAGCCGAAGGCAGACGCCCAACCGCTCTGCCACCCAGGCGCCCCAATACTATCAAAGTTTTAAACCTTTCCTACTACAGTGGGAAAAAAAGATACCTTATTGTTCCAAATCTCAATATATGCTAAACCTAATAGTTTCCTAATTCGCCCTCAATAAGAGGTAGTTAACTGGTCTCTATCACTCTTCTGTATAACCTGCGAATATCTTCAGAAAGTTCTTAGGGCCATTTCTCAGGGCCTGGCATGTCGGGTGCCCATGCTGGGAACACACACCGAGACATATGTCTGGTATATGTTACCTCATAGAGTTTGTAGCGAGGAAGTAGAGATCTAAATGGTAATAGGTGTGACTCAGGGTGCACCCTGGCCCAATCCAAGGAAAGAGCCCAATCAGCCATCAAAAGACACAGAGGAAGAAAATCTGTATCAGGTAACAACGACCTAGAGAGTGTAGCGGGTCTGCAACCAAGCCTTTTGTCCTGCTTCCTTTACGCCACGTAGCAATCACATTTTCCAAATGGTGACAAGAGCATCGCTAATACTGTGCCTCGAGCAGTGTAATCACTTTGCCAGATGATTTAGCATTGCTGGCTCAAACCCAAGAACAGATGATGGCATGATTTCCAGTCAGGAAAAACAACAACCGTAACAAAACCATTAAAGCCCAAACCTTTGAGTGTTTGGCTTTCCGAACACAATAAGCCACCAACCCGCTTAGCACACAATGCTCGTAAGTAGTATCTGCTTAGGAGAAGTCGAGCGCTCACCCAGCTGGTGTTGATCTAACCGGTCCTCTTCTCCTTCGGAGCATATCAGAGGAGTCCCCTTTCCCACGCCCCTTGGCTGCTGGGAGGGGCCAGGTGACTCATTCTGGCCAATGGATGGTGAGATGAAGTGACAGATTTCAGGACTAGAGCACAGAATTGGCTGTGGGAGACCCTGCACTTTCTCTCCCCACTCTCACAGTGATTGTGGAAGCACAAAATCAGAGCGGCAGTGATCACTGAGTCCCCACGTGGAAGAAAGGTCCCCAGCACGTCACCTGGACTTGCAGGGGACTTTGTGAGAGCAAGAAATTAAATGCTATTGTAGTCAGCCACTGAGACTTTGGCGTTGTTACTGCAGCATGACTAATACGGTATCCCTCGGCCAAAATGAATCCGTTAGGTGGCCTCGCAGGTGGAGAGGCAGAAGGGTCAAGTAAGAACCACTCGCGAGCGCTGCTTCTGCGCCCAGGACAGTGTGTGGCGCATGCGCAGTGCAAATTGCGTGAACCGTGTTCAGACTCCTCAGTCTGTTGTCTTCAGTTCCCTGTTTTCCCGGTGCATTCCCCTAACACTCTCACCTTCCCGCTCTCAACACTCCGGCCAGACAGAACCACGGGCGGTTCCGTGCACAGGTCAGGATCTCTCTCCAGGCCTTGGTCAATGCTGCTCTTTGGACTGGGGATGTCACTTGTCCTCTCCAGCTCCTGGCCTGCCTCGCTCTTACTCATCTTTCATGTCTCAGGATCATGACACCACTTCTTGATTCCTTCCCTGCTGCCGCAAGTCTGGGTTAAGTGCCTCTCTCCTGGGCTCCCGCAGCAACCTGGGCCTCCTTCACTGTATTGCTTATTGTGCTTGCCTTTTCATCTGCTGGTCCCTGCCACCCGGTGACAAGGGACTGGCTTGCTCACTTTTGGGATCTAGGACCTCATCAAGATCCGGGCACAGAGGACATCTGCAATGCATTTTTGAATGAAACAAATACAATATTCCATCGTAATACGACAATCTGAATGAATGAGCTTTCTAAGGTTCATGGGGCACCAAAGGGACTGGCCTGACCAGAGTAGAAGTATGTTATGAGTTGCAGGAAATACGGGCGTGGGGGCAGCTGGGGCGAAGCCTGATGGGGGAGGGTCTTGATAGGCTAACCGATAAGTTTACACTTTCTGGTATTGGAAATCCAGCGAACCACTGAAAAGTTCAGCCCGGGGGAGTGAGTGTCATGGGTGATGTTGAAGGACCATTACTCTGGTATCTGGTCCTGTGGGATGGACTGAAGGTGGGAGTCACTGTGGTTACCCAGGCCAGCGAGTGATCATTCAGGTGGGAGAAAATGACAGCCTGAGCTAGGTTGGCAGAGGTGAGCCTGGAGAAGAATAGACAGTGGATAGAACGTTTTAAGTCGTCGTTCACAGGAGCCTGGGAAAACCGCCTCACAGCGCTTACAACATAAGAGCTAATGTTCTTTCCATGCAAATGTAAGGTCGTATGTCCTTTATTCGTCATTATAATTTCTCAACTGGCCAGATGGCAGACCATCACAGCGGGATCAGAGGAAATGAGGAAGGCGAGAAGCCAGAGAGGAGAAGAATCCCCACAGAGGTATGAAGGACCAAGAGCCTTCCTCACTCTCACCTGTGTCTGGGGCATTTTTATAATAATTGATTGGTATTGGCTGACTCTCTATGATAACATTATGTGCTTTGAAAAAGCTCTCCATATTATTAACTAGGGACTGGAATGTGAAATGATGTTCAAAGGGTTTTTCTCTCTCAATTGTCCTAGCTCTGAAACCAAACTACCTGGACTCAATTACTGGAGGTACCATTTGATAGCTATGCTGTCTTAGGTGATTTATTTAACCTGCCTGTGCCTTGATTTCCCCATCTGTAAAATGGCCACAATAACAGTACCTCCCTCATAGGATTGTTGTGAGGCTTAAGTGAAACAGTCCCCCATGCTACTTTATATTATTATCTTTCTATCCGCACGTACTGTCTCCCCAACTAGGTTGTAGCACATATCATTGAGGCCAGGACCTGTGTCATCTTTGGAGCCAATATCCAATAGGCATTCCTTGTTAATTATGAGGAAACCTGAAGTAATATGTTCCATGAATACATTGAGATTGAAAGACAGATCCCTGCAAATGACATGAGGTGGGTTTTAGTTTACTTTCCATTTAAACTGAAAGTAGGTCAATGAAATGGGTCACCTGCCACCTTAGCTTTATAAAACAAAACCAGACACTTCTCAGACAATAATGACTGTCTCAACTACAACTGAGAACCCAGCGCACAGCGTGATGTTTTGGCTTCATTTTGAAGCAGTTCCAAGAGGTCAAAGTGTTTTTAGCGAAGTAAAAGATTTCTGCTGTGGTTTTGGTAATCTAGGACTTTTAGGTTTGCTTCCTAAAGAAAGTGCGTTGTTCTGGAGGCATGTAATTGGCTACAGCTGGATCTATCCTGATTTGTTGCCTAGTGACGGCCAAAGGAAGTCACCCTATGGTGAACCGCAAGTCTGTTTGCCATTACTGCTTCACACAAAATGGCCTCGTAGCGATGTTTGCTGAAAGCACGCAGGGCTCATTTGATCTCAAAATGGTTTCCTTGGGGAGGTCCTACATTCTGGTTTGCTCTGGGGTGCCCTGGGACCACCAGCTAGACTTGGGATGACATAGAAAAAAGTCCAGTGGCAACAATAAAGCCCCCTAGTTACTCCACATCAGCCCCCACAAATCTGGGTCTTTCAGAAACTCCGGGGGAACTGACTATTCTATACACACCCCTCAAGATTACCTAACTGCCTCTGGGGTCTGGACCCAATTAGAATCAACTCTTTAATCAACTCCGATCCTTCAAGCTCTTTGACTCCCTTACTCTCCACATACGTAGGGTTAGTTTCCTAGGGCTTCTGTAACCAGCACCACAAACTGGCCGGCCTAAAATAACAGGAATCTATTGCCTCACAGTTCTGGAAGCTAGAAGTCTGAAATTCAGGTGTTAGCAGGGCCGTGCTCCCTCTGAAATCTCTAAGGGATTCCTTCTTTGCCTCTTAGTAGCTTCCGGTGGGTTGCCAGCAATCTTTGGTGTTGCTTGGATTATAGATGCATCACTCCAATCTTCTGGCTTCACACTGTGTTCTTCCTGCGTCTTTATGTCGTCTTGCCTCTGTGCCTGTCTGTCTCTGTGTCAAATTTCCCCATTTTACAAGGACCCATAAAGTCTTATTGGACTAGAGCCCACACTAGTGACCTCGTTTGAACTGGATTACCTCTGTAAAAGATCCTGTTTCCAAACAAGGTCACATTCTGAAGCCCCGGAGATTAGGACTTCATCGTCTCTTTTTTGGAGGGAACACAATTCAACCCATAACACACCATTGGTGGTTGTTTTGGTGTGTTTGTTGGTTGGTTGGTTTGGTTGTTTTACTCTCACCAGATTTCAGTCCCCTGTTTCAGTTCCATGTTCTCCTACTCAATTAACCCCTTTCTGTCTTCAATTCTTTCTCAGTCTAGACTAAATGCACGGTACATCATTCGATGACTCCCTGTCCTATCCCCCTTGTATTTCCATTCCATTTCTCCAGAACTCCGATCCTGGATCCACCCAAATACCTCTGCCTTCTTTCTGCCTCCTTACCCAGGGCTGCTGAGCACTGCAAGAGAAAATCCTGCAACCACGTGGATGGGTGAACTACAGATTGCTGGTCTCCGACCTCAACTCAGTCCCTGATGCCATCCAGCCATCCTTCTCCGTATCCCAAGTCAGCAGACTCAATCTCTCTCCGTAGGTTCTGTCAGAGTTCTCCAGAGAAACATAACCAATAGTCTACATCTCTACTATCTATCTATCTATCTATCTATCTATCTATCTATCTATCATCTATCTATCCATCTATCTATCTATCCATCTATTGAGAAAGAGCGATTGTAAGACTGACTCACATGACTGTAGGGACTGACAAGCTGGAATTTGACAGGGTCAGCCAGCAGGCTGGAGACCCAAGGAAAATTTGATGTTGCAACTGGAGTTCAAAGGCAGTCCACTGGCAGAATTCCCTCTTCTCGGGGGAACTCAGTCTCCCTCTCAAGGCCTTTGACTGATGAGGCTCACCCGTATTATGGAGGGCAATCTCCTTCACTCAAAGTCCACTGATTGAAACACTCATCTCATCTGAATTAGACTAGTGTCTGACCAAATATCCAGGTACAGTGACCCAGCCAAGTTGAAACATAAAATTAACCACCACATTTTTCCATGCCCCACAAGAACGATTCCTTCTCCACTTTTAACCCTCAGCTGTAGCAAAAGGACTTTGCTTCCTACTCTTCAGGGAAAATCGACATTGTTGGGCAAGAAGCCCCTCAGCTCTCTACCTTCCTGCCATTAAAAACTCACCCACCTCAGCAGCCATCCTTGTCTCCTCTCTCCTTGTCACGGTGGAAGACGGGGTGCTCCAACTGAGCCCAGTCTGTCCACCTGTGCCCTGGGTCTTGATTACCACAGCATTTTCAGGACCTTCATAATGTGGGGAGTATGGCAGCCCCTCAAACACTTGTTGACTGACTGACTGAATTCTCTCCTGACTCCTCTCTTCCATTTCCACCCCTTTACCCTCATTTTCACTTTCTTCTCCACCCTTTGATGTTTCTTACCAGCGTTTAAACAAACCCAAGCCTTTCCCATTAAAACAACACCAACATAATCAACATCTTGACTCTGGCCCTCTCTAGCTATTGTCCTTTCCTCTTCCTTTATGGTACTGCTTCTCAAAAGAGTTGTCTGTATTTGTTGTCTCCAAATCTTGCTCTCCTATCCACTCCTCAACTGCCGCAATCTTGCTTCTACCCCAGTTACTCAATTGATATTGGTCTTGACAAAATTCAGCCCTTTTCTTTCTGGTCATCTCCCTAGTATGGAATGCTGTTGACCACTGTCCTCCTTCCCTGTGCCCTCAAAATTCTCTTCCTGTGACATGACTTCTTATCTATACTGGGACTGCCTGGATAGAATCCAATCCTTCTATTACTTTCTTGCTCAATTTCTGCCCCCCTGTTACCCTTTCGTCTTACCTGCTTGGAAGAATCCCACCACACTTCTGTTACTGAAAGACCTCATGGTTCCCCCCATGGTGTTAATTTTTCCTCACCTGTAATGAGTAATTAACCCAACTTGTTCAACTACAGGTGTGTTCCTGCTGGTCATTGGCTGAAAGGCACTGACACTTTCATGCTGCCTAAATATTTGGGGCATAAGCACTGGCAGACATCAGAAAAAGTAAAATCGAAGTATGGAAAATTTTCACTCCTCTCAAATAAATAAATCTTTAAAAAAAAAAAAAAGAAAAGAATTGTCCCCCAAAGGTTTTTTCATCCAAGTGATAAAGTTGCATCCCCAGACAGGATCTTCTCCCAGTTTCTTCCACATCAATTCTGTGTCCTCCACCAGAGGAATTCATGCATTTATTTCCATCTTCTGGCAGCGATTTTCTGGCTGCAGCCCTGAGCATCATGCCACTTCCAGCCTTTCCTCTCAAGCATTTCATTCAATCAGGAGGGTCTGAGATGGCACCTGAGACATCAAAATCTACTGTACCTTGGCGTGGCGTGGCATGAGGCGTCTCAGGGCCCTAGGTCAATGCACTGTATAGATAACCAGCTTGGTTGTATCTTATTTGGCACAAATTAGCTCCTAAGTCATACTTTTCTGACTTTTGGAAACAAACAAAGGTTTTAAACCTGAAACTCTAAAAGATGTGTGCTTGGGGGTGTCATTAGTCCCAAACTCACAGTCTGCAGAGGAGGAAATGGGATCTCAAAAGGCTAAGGGCCAAGTGCACACAGTTAGTGAGCCATGAACTTGGGATGCCGGTCAGCGCTCCCTGTATGTGAACGCTGCTGCCTTGTTCCAGCCCGTTTCACTCCAGGCTGGGCAGCTTCTCTCCCACAGCCCTGGCCCTTTGCCCTATCTTGTTCGGCTCCAGGGGCAATTCCCTTGAATCCAATAGCAACAGAATCCATGATGGCTCCTAACATAGCAGTTACTCATTGCCTACACCGCACCTCTAGAAACATCCAGCTGTCCTCTCTTCTAGGCTCCACAGCCTAAGACTGGGGTTACTCTCAAAGCTGAGACAGATCCTTCTTCCTGAAAACCCTTCCAGGTCAGGAGCTCGGAAGCACCCTTCTGTCTTGTCATGTTTTCCTCCCTCCAGCGCTCCCCTCAGTGCTCCATCTGTAGGGAAGGAAAAATTCTTCCTTTACCCTTCAAGGCCTTCCAGCTGGACTAAGATTTAAATCGACATGAGACAGATGAACAGGAGACAAAACCAAAAATTTTATTACATGTGCATGGAGGCCCAGTAATGAAATTGACACCTAAAGAAATGACCAAGGCAGGCAGTTTTTATCCTTTTTAGACAAAGAGACGATAAATCTATGAGCCACTGGCAGGACAAAAAAAACTTAACTTTATGGGGCACCTGGGTGGCTCAGTCGGTGAAGCGTCTGCCTTCAGCTCAGGTCATGATCCCAGGGTCCTGGGATTGAGCCCCACATGGGGCTCCCTGCTCAGTGGGGAGTCTGCTTTTCCCTCTCCCTCTGCTGCTCCCCCTGCTTGTGCTCGCTCTCTCTCAAATAAATAAATAAAATCTTTAAAAATTGTTTTAAAAAAAGAAAAGAAAACTTAACTTTGGGAGCTTCAGTCAGGAAGGAATTCTAAACGGAATTTGGGCCGGGGTCGTACATTAGTACAAAGTAACAAGGGTTGTTTCTACAGCCTTCTCTGCTCTGAATTTCCCACCTCTGGGGATAAGGATGTCTTTTTATCTCCTGGTCCAGGAAGGGCACCGTCCACATGGGAAATTTAGTCTCTGCTTTCAAGGAGACAAAGGAGGGTCTGAGTGTTCTCACGCAGGATCTCTCTTCAGTAACTTTTATTTAGAATGATCAAGTGCCAAAGTGGAACATTCTGGGGCGGCCTGCCCTTGGCCACTACACATCCTCCGTCTGGATATAGTGTCCAAAAAACTCCAGGTACAGGGATTACCCTGTACTGAGAGCCGTCTTTGAAGAATCTCGGGGGAGGTGGGGGGAAAGGAATGCCTTTCATCAGTCTGGTACTTCCTAGTTTCAATCCAGCAAACCCTTAGATCAGTGGATCTTATATTTCTTTTGGCCACAAGCCACGTCAGGAAACCGATGAAAGCAGCGGACCCTCTCCCAAGTCACATTAGCACAAAATTGTACCTATAATTTTAGGGCCATCAAAGACGATCTGAATCCTATCCATGGTCAACAGATAATTGTGGGGGGATTTGATCGCAGTGGTTACTTCCTGGTCTTAAGCAGAGATACTTTCCAATAATTGTGGGAGAATTTGAACCCTGCAGGTTACTTCCTGGTCTCAAACAAAACATGAATAATTGTTGTGTCTGGAGTGGGAGGTGGGGAATTTTATTCATGGCAGGTTTTTTCCTTGGCTCATTCACACAGATGGCCTTCTAAATAACTGTGGGGATGTTATCACAGCAGGTGGGTGCCTAAAGCCTTCCTGCTAATGCACAGTCAAAAATAGTTCCAGGCTCCCGACTGGCCTGGAACAGTGGGCACAAAAATCTGCTTATGATGGCTTCTGGTTCGCTGTTAACCAGAAGCTTCTGGGTCGCTGTTAGGATTAAAGATGAGTTAACTCACAGTTAATTTGGCAGAGTTTTCCCTGAAAACCACCAGGGAAGAGAATTTACACCTGACAAACTTAGAACCTTATAGGCAAAGTAGAGTCAGGAACCAAAGGTCAAATTGTGAGTCTCTAAAAGCACTTAGAAACGTTTTTTTGGATTTCACTAAAATGAAATGTGAAAGATGGCCTATCAAATAAAAGGAACATCAATGTTTTATAGAGGTCTTAAGCTAGAAACAGTCATAAACAGTTCTGTGCAATTTCTATCTACCATCCCTTAATCACTAGACCATTTTCAGGAACTCCATTCCCATTTGATCTTTAGTTGTACTATTTTTTTTATTTTTTTATAATAATTTTTTATTATGTTAGTCACCATACAGTACATCCCTAGTTTTTGATGTAATGTTCCATGATTCATTACCTTGCGTATAACACCCAGTGCACCATGCAATATGTGCCCTCCTTACTACCCATCACTGGCCTATCCCGATCCCCCACCCCCTCCCCTCTGAAGCCCTCAGTTTGTTTCCCAGAGTCCATAGTCTCTCATGGTTCATTCCCCCTTATGTTTACCCCCCCTTCCTTTTTCCCTTTCTTCTCCTACCGATCTTCCTACTTCTTATGTTTCATAAATAAGTGAAACCATATGATAATTGTCTTTCTCTGCTTGACTTATTTTCCTTAACATAATCTCCTCCAGTCCCGTCCATGTTGCTGCAAATGTTGTGAAATCGTTCTTTTTGATGGTTGCGTAATATTCCATTGCATATATGGACCACATCTTCTTTATCCATTCATTTGTAGAAAGGGATCTCGGCTCCTTCCACGATTTAGCTATTGTGGACAATGCTGCTATGAACATTGGGGTGCATATGG
>NC_048238.1:97270942-97278796 GCF_002007445.2 Ailuropoda melanoleuca | reverse complement strand
GATTTGATTATTTGTTTCACGTGTATTGAGTTTGAGAAGTTCTTTGTAGATCTTGGATACTAGTCTTTTATTCTTAAAATAACACTCTTGTGGGCCACCTGGCTGGCTCAGTCAGTTGAGCATGCGACTCTTGATCTCGAGGTCGTGAGTTCAAGCCCCATGTTAGGGTGGAGTTTACTTAATAAGAAAAAAATTGAAGTAATACTCTTCCAACAATTTAACTGGATAGAAATTCTATAAAGTGAAAAACAAAAGTCGCCCAAATCTCACTCTCCGCTCAGATCATCACTATTAATGGAAGGATATTTGGACTGCTTTCCATTTTGGCCTTTTTTTTTAGGCTTATTTTTTAGGTGTGTGGTTTTTATAGCTACAGAGATCACGAGGCTGGATTTGAAGACTCCCGGGAAGCTGGGGAGAAGGGGATAGGAATAGTCCAAGTTCAAAAGCCACAAACCCTGTGTGCTTATTGTGATTCGGCACTTTTTCTTGAATAAAAGCTCCTCGGGTGGTTGCAAGCCTGGGGTTAACATCCGGAGTCCTGAACACGTTGACCTTGACCATTTCTGCCAGTGTGTTCAATGCTTTTCTGGAGGGGCAGGTTTTTGAAGGTCCTCACGCTGGCATTCCAGACTTCCCCTTGCTGCTATCCAAGCCTTTTGTATTTCTCGATTGTTAGAAAATACGGGGGCCACTTGGCAAGGAGCTGTGGCCAGCCCCTAGAAGCTGAGAGTGACTCCCAGCCGACAGCTAGCAAGAATGCCCTAAACCCACAAGGAAAGGAATTCTGCTAACAACCAGTGAGCTTTGCAAAAGGATCCTGAGCCACAAATGAAAATTTCAGCCTGGTTTAAGACCCAAAGCAGAGGACCCAGCTAACCTGTTCCCAGACTCCTGACCTTTGTCCTTTTCATCCTTGACCCGCCCCTTCTCCTGCCAAGGCCCCACTTCAGAACTGATATCCTTAATCCGGAATATTGAAGGGGCTTTGTGATAAGGGAGCTCGTTTGCACAAATACCTTCTAGGACCTAGGGAAACCCGAAGTCTTTCATTCTTGGTCCTTCTTGGGAAGTGGCCAGGTGGCAAGGAAAGAATTGTTTTTTCAAAGTCACCCTTATTATGCCCCCCAGGTGCGAAGAGCCCACACAATTTACAGAGGCCTGGAGAAACCACTCTAGCCGAGGGATCACTGTTCGTGAACTCCCCTCAGCAGACACTTTGTGTTATTCCAACAACCTGACCCAGACGACTCGAAGCAGTCCCTGTCCCCAGACACACTCTGTTCTTGAACAGGAACACCTGAGATCCTGAGATTTATCTCAAATTCTTCAAACCTCACTAATAAGTCACCTAATCACACAAGCAGAAGGACGCAAGCACGGATCTCTCATTCAGGGACGCTGCACGTGAGACCTTGTGAAGGGTATGGAAAGAGCCTCCCGAATGTTCAGACCTTGCCAGCCTTCTTTCTTACTTCCACGCTTGAAGATGTGCAGGGACTTGAGTTTGGAAATGCTCATAACAGCTTTTTTTTTTTTTTTAAAGATTGTATCTATGTATTTGAGAGAGAGCGCAAGCAAGGGGGAGGGGCAGAGGGAGAAGCAGGCTCCCAGCAGAGCAAGGAGCCCGATGAGGGGCTCGATCCCATGACTCTGGGATCATGACCTGAGCCGAAAGCAGACGCCCAACGACTGAGCCACCCAGGCGCACCGCTCATAACAGCTTCTTAACGTAAGTCACTCACCTCCAGCAAATCATGCCCCAAATGCCTGAGGTCATTCCAAGAGGTCGTGGGCTCCTCCCTGCTCCAGACCCACGCATCCCATTCCTGCCCTTCTGCTCGGTGGCTTCCAAGAGCCTTGAGGTGGCTCGGACCAAGCCCAGGACTTGGGAAGGAGGTCTGGGCTCTGTTTCCTTCCCTCCTCACCTCCATCTGCTGGTAGAGTGCTGCATTTCAGGGCTGTATGGAGAGTCCGATTAAATATAGAGCACCGGCCTGTGGCGGGCCCCAGGGTACCAGGACTTCACGGAGGGATCCGGTTCTGCGGTCCTGGGTCAGGACACACCACAACGCCAGGAAGCCCTACTCCTGGTTTTACCCAGGCCGGCGTGGCCCAAGACAAGGGCTACAGGAAGCATTTCCAGCCTCATGGGAGTGCTTGTGAGATCAGGAATCAAAACTCTAAAGCTTTCTATTTAAGAATATTCTGGTGTATCCATTATGGTTTTAAATGGTCTTTGGAAGGAACGGGGCTGAAATGTCTGTTGTCGGTGGCAAGCACCCTGCCTAACAGACAGCTTTGGCGGAGGCAGAAGCAACTGGTAATCGAATGGCCAAAGAAGTAGACAGAAGTCTCCGCATTGCTCATCCCAGAACCTGCCAGAAACTGGAATTCTAATCTCAAACTCCAACCCGCCTGGGGACACCCTGACGCCAAATGTATACCCTCCTAGGATTTTTCCCATGAGGCTGCCTGACTCATCAAAGACAGTTTTTTTTAAAGATTTTATTTACCTATTTGTCAGAGAGGGAGAGAGCACAAGCAGAGGGAGCAGCAGGCAGGGAGAGAAGCTGGCTCCTCACTGGGCAAGGAGGACCCCAATATGGGACTCGATACCAGGACGCCAGGATCATGACCTGAGCCGAAAGCAGCTGGTTAACCACTGAGCCACCCAGGCGTCCCATCAGTGACGATTTTGAGCAAGGACTGGGGTGAGGAATTTGTAGAGAGAGGGGAATAGTGGGGACCTTTTTGTCCCCAGTTCTGGAGGAACTCGGTATTAGGTAAGGAATTAAGTTATAGATTTAGATGCAAGGACATGGGACAGGGGGCCTGTTAGCGGCACCAGGCAGAAGGCTTGGGCTTGGTGGCAGAAACAAAGCATGAGGGGCGCTTGGGTGGCTTAGTCCGGGAAGCATCTGCCTTTAGCTCAGGTGATCTCAGGGTCCTGAGATCCAGCACCGCATAGGGCTCCCTACTCAGCGGGGAACCTGCTTCTCCCTCTGCCTCTCCCCCAGCTTGTGCACACATTATCTCTCTCGCGCCCAAATAAATAAAATAACATCTCTAAAAAAGAAAGAAAGAAACAAAGCATGAGCCTGGCCTCTGGGACCAGAGGAGAAAGTGCCTCTGGGCGCAATTGACAAGAGCAGTGCACAAGCTCGGGGCTGAAGGTCAGGCAACCTAGCCCCCACCTCGGCTCTCCCATCTGCTCCCTGTTGTCTGGCTCTGTGCCTGTCACCATAAGCCTGCTTTAGTTCATTTGTAAAACCTTCCTGGAGCCTCCAGCTACCACAGAGCCACGCTTTTCAAATTCTAATGTGGGGGCCTCAGAGTCACAAGCTCCCAGGTGATGCTGTTGCTACTGGTCCGCAGACCGCACTTGAGTAGTGAGCAAGCCTAGAGGACGGCAGGATGGGGGTGGCTCACTGGCTGGTACTGGTGGAAGGCCAGAGGCCGAACTCTAGTGGCCAACCATCCAAGCTTCAGCCAGAGCAGCTTGCCTTCGATGTGTTTTACATATTAGGGCTCCACCTAAGATCTTATTTGAAAAAAAGGGGGGATCCTTTTGTTTATTTATTTTTTAACAGAGCTTGAAAACCATTGGATTACAGCCCTTTTGGGGTAGGTAATATTTTAACCTACTTTTGTTATGGAAATTTTCCTTTTTTAACATTTTATTTGTTCATGTGAGAGAGAGAGAGAAAGCACGAGGGGGGCAGAGGGAGAGGGAGAAGCAGGCTCCCCGCTGAGCAAGGAGGCCTATGTGGACTCCATCCCAGGACCCCAGGATCATGGCCTGAGCCGAAGGTCAACAACTTCTATGATGATGGCTGACTGGATCCTCATTTATGAAGATCCTCAGTAATGAGACTGAGTTTAGACAACACGAACCGTAGCTTCTAAAGGACACACATCTCCAGGGGCTCCTGGGGGGCTCAGATGGGTAAGCGGCTGCCTTTGGCTCAGGCCATGATCTCAGGGTCCTGGGATCGAGCCCCATGTCTCCCTCTGCCTCTCCCCTCCACTCGTGCTCTTTCCTTCTCTCTCAAGTGAATAAAATCTTGAAAAGAAGAAATAAATAAATAAATAAAAATAAAGGACACATCTCCGGAATGAAACAGCCAGCATGTGGAGCAAAAAGGCAAACACCGGGAACGTAACATTCAATGTACTTGCCGTGTTTGGTCAGCCACAGATTTAGGAATTCAAGGAAGTCTTCAATATGACTGCTCAGAACAGAGCCGGTTTCATCAGCAAGGATAATTTGCATGCTAGGCTCACTTCTCTAGGGAAGAATCGGACGCTGCGTACCTCAATGCCTCGATGAAGGACGCCCTAGGGCCTGTTAATTTCACCTTGCTTCTCATGACGTTTGCTAAGAAGTTGAATGGCACAGATCCAGAAGCCGTCATCAGAAATGCTTTCACTTGCTTTGATGAAGAAGCAACAGGCTCGATTCGGGAACATTATCTGAGAGAGCTGTTGACAACAATGAGAGATTGGTTTCCAGACAAGGAAGTCCATGAGTTGTGCAGAGACGATTGACAAAAAGGGAAATTTCAAGAACATTGAGTTCACGTGCATCTTTAAACATGAAGCAAGGGGCAAAGAGCTCTGAGAGAACTCCAGATAAAAACTTCCAATTACTGTGTCTTCCTTTATTTTATTTTCCAGATGCTTACCTCCCCTCTCATAGAACATGTTGAATGAGACTTAGTTTCACAACTTTGACTTTTAAAAGAAATGTTTTTATTGCAGATCTTTCTGCCATTTAGCACCTGC
This sequence comes from Ailuropoda melanoleuca, assembly GCF_002007445.2. Lineage (NCBI taxonomy): Eukaryota > Metazoa > Chordata > Mammalia > Carnivora > Ursidae > Ailuropoda > Ailuropoda melanoleuca. Next base: position 97,274,008 of record NC_048238.1, on the reverse strand, counting down.
ATAATGAGATTGGAAATGGAGGTAAGTTTGTAAGTTGTATTGAAAAAGAGATTGCAGGGGCGCCTCCATTCAGCATCCAACTCTTGCTTTCAACTCAGGTCATGATCTCAGGGTCGTGAGATAGAGCCCCACGTGGGGCTCCGTGCTGAGCTGGGAGTCTGCTTGAGAAATTCTCTCTTTCCCTCTCCCTCTGCCCCTCCTCCCCTCACCCTGCTTGTGCAAGCCCAGGAAAATATATCCGTATTTCTGGTTTTGCTGGATTTTTTATTTTTATATAATGAAAACTGGAATCAACATTATTCTGACTCAAATAGAATATAAAGGCAAGTTTAACAAATGAGTGGTAGTTGGGGATAGCCTTTTTTCAGGTTTTCAACTTCATATAATTCAGATTTCATGGTAAAATGGATTTTTCACGTATGTGGGACAATGTCCTTCAAAAACTTTAAGGTCCACTCACATTATCGTGCATGGAAAACTGGCTGTGCCTTTGTTTTCTTCACATTTCTAAAAGTCAGATGTTTGAACTACTGAATGATAAATATAGAATGTATCTGAGAAAATATTCAACATTTTATTGATCTGAGATTCTTTTTTTAAGATTTGATTTATTTCTTTGACAGAGAGAGAGAAAGCGAAAGAGTATGAGCGGGAGGAGCAGCAGGCCGAGGGAGAAGCAGGCTCCCCGAAGAGCAGGGAGCCCGATGCAGGGCTCGATCCCAGGACCCTGGGAACAAGCACCGAGCCGAAGGCAAATGTTTAACCAACCGAGCCACCCAGGCGCCCCTTGTTCTAGGATTCTAAGAAGCAGTAAAATTCTGAACATTTACAATGTATAAGATATTGCACATATATGATTTTCACTGATTCCTCCCAACAACTTCATAAGATAGATTTTTATTAGCTCCGTATTTTAAATGGGGGACTCGTTTATTCATTTTTTAAAAAAGATTTTTAAAGAAATCTTAAGTACAGGGGCGCCTGGGTGACTCAGTCGTTAAGTGTCTGCCTTCGGCTCAGGTCATGATCTCAGGGTCCTGGGACGGAGTCCCCCCCCTGCTCAGCGGGGAGCCTGCTTCTCCCTCTGCCTCTCCCCCTGCTTGTGCTCTCTCTCTATCTAATGAATAAACAAAATCTTTAAAAATAAAAAAAATAATGAAAAAGATTAGAAACAAAAACAACTTAATTATTTCTTGAATGCCTTATGTTTGCCTGACATAAGCTGTTCGGTCTCACCTATATTGTCCATAAAGAACACTGTGGAAGCCAACACATCTATAGGTCAGGGCGTTGTTCCTCGTCAATAAATGTTATTAGTGATGATGATCAAACCAAACCAAACCGAATGAAAAGCAACAGCAAAGAAACATAAAGATTATCTTTGGTTTCTGAAATGCTGGGATTCCAAATTCTTCCCACTACAAACAAGCCGGGCTGGAGAGCCTCGCTGGCTGGGCTGGACACACAACTGGGAAGTAACCGGGCCCTGTGTGGAGAGTTCTCAGGAAGCGGGGACAGGAAACTGCGATGCGTGACAAGGCCTGCTTCTCCCTGGCAGGGGAAAAGGTGAAGACACAGGAAGGAACAGAGTCGGAGCAGGAATGTGGCCAGGCTCCTGTGCTTCGGTTCTCCCAAAGGCACTGGTGAGAGAGAGAGAGAGGGGGCGCGATGGCACCAAGAGGCTTGCTGCTGTGGCTGCTGGGGGCCAACGATGAGGCTCGCTAGGACTCAGGACGTTTCCAGCAAAGCCAGGCACAGAGGAGACCCGGGAGCTTCGGGGACCTCCCTGCGGACCGCAGCTGCAGGACAACCGTCAGATAGTAGGCGGCTGTCGTTCCCGAAGCTGGACACACGTGGACGGATGGAATCCCCTCTGTTTTAGGTTCTCCTTTCTCTCCGTTTGCATCCCTGCGGCACCCCGGGCCCACAGCTGAGCGCGGGCGGAGAAGAGGGAACCGACAAGGTGCAGACACGGAGGAGGGAAGGAGTCCTGTCTGGGCCCGGCCGCGCCGTGGACGGTGCCCCCCGGTGTGCAGGGCGCCCCGGCAGCTGTGACCTACCGGGCCCCTCCTCCACGCCCTGCAGCCCACAGACGGCGGCCTCTGGTCCCCGGGACAGCCTGCGAAGAGGCTGTGGCACATGCTCCTTTTACCGCCACGAAGCGGGGGCTCAGGGAGGCCCGGGACTGTTCCCACGGCCCCTGAGAAGTGCTACAGCTGCTGTACCCAACCACAAAGTCCGTGGCCTTGACACTGACACGGGGCTGCCTTTCGGCGTCGCGGAGACGGAACAGCCTGTGTGACGAGCTACGAAGGAGGCTCATAGCTAATAAAGACCACACCTCCGTTACCGCCGGCTTCCCCGTGGCGGGCTCCGTGCTCAGAGCTTATTCCTTGACGTGCAGGACTCCCTGATGGCTCGCAGGACCTCGGAATTGGTAATCCCTGTGCACACGAAGGAAGCGAAGGGCAGAGAGTAAGTACGAGGGGCCTGGCCCCCGCTCATGACCTGGAGAGCCAGGGTTCCAACCCAGCTGCTTTCCCCCTCGCAAGCCTGCTTGCACTGCAAGGCACCTCGCTTCAAGATGGGACTAGCCATCTCCGGGTACTAATGGTGTTCTCAGCGGACCCTGGGGACACGGGGCGCCCTGCTCCCCCCGCTGTGCCTGAGAATCACGGGTGTAGCACGCATGGCATCGGAAGCCCCGCATCCGTTCACGGGTCTTCTGTGCTCAAGATCGTGCACCTCGGGTAACTCGAAAACCTGTGTTTCTCATCCTCACTGTGCACCCACTTACAGGAAGCTAGTTCTGCCAAAGCTGGATGGAAGCCTCTTTACCCTGGCCCGAGCCTGGGCTGCGCTGAGAGAGCAGCGCCACCTGCTGGCCACACACTTGAACTACATCAGAACGCCTGGCGGGGCTGTTGCTCTGGCCTTCTGTGAGAGGGCCAGGCAGCCCGCAGATTTTCCTAAGAGGAAGGGAAGGAGGTATTGAGGCACAAAAAGGTGGTGGGGGGCGTGGGTGTCAAGGTGAGCCTGCAGGGCATTTGCCTTAGCCCTTTCGCT
>NC_048238.1:97225372-97270842 GCF_002007445.2 Ailuropoda melanoleuca | reverse complement strand
GGGTCCGCAGAGCGGCGACTGCCGACACGGGACCGCCCACCGGACCACCCCCGGGACCGCCCCCATCAAGCCCCGCCTCCTCCTGGGCGCCCAAGGGCACAGCCCGAGGGCAGGAAGGTATTGGAAGGTGGTATTCCCCAGGGATCGCTTTTGGGGATTGTCTGGACCACTATACTGATTCCGTGCAGATGGCCTCCCGGGAAGGCTCCGCCTGTTTACCTTATCCCCCTCCCCACTGTCTCCACAGAAAACCCGGCCGGGCAACCCATGGTACCTTTCTTTAATTCACACTTCTCCGCTAACTCAGCACTGTGAGTTTCACCAAACCCACAGGCGCATGGTTTTCTTTTTGGTATATTTGCTGGTCACGTGTATTTCTTTATTGGTGAATTGCCCGGTTACCCGCATTGTCTTTACCCTCCACCCCATGGTGATTTCTAAGTACTCCTCTTAAGTGTATCTTTGCCCTGGATACTGCACAAGGTCTTCTCAGGTTTTCATTTGCCCTTGTTCACAGCTGTTTTCTTTGCTGGTGGGCTTCAAAGCCCTTTCCTGGTTTCATCCTATCATTATTCTAAACCAAATCCAACCCAAACTGGACTACGTTTTCAAGACTATTGAAATGATCAAGCTGCATTACAGTCATGACTTTTTAAAAGCTGTCTGCAAGAAGTAGATTCACCATGACCTCATCCCTGTTTTCACAAGGAGGGCTGGCCTGAGTATTAGGCTCTCTCGGAATGCCTGTTCATCATCATACTTGAACATGTGTGACATGTCTGTAACAGTGGAACTCAGCAGAGTTATATACACTGGTTGAGGAATTGTCATACCTACATGGTCATGAAAAAAAGATAATTTCTTTTTTTTAAAGATTTATTTATTTTAGAGAGAGAGAGCACGAGCAGGGGAGGAGCAGAGGGAGAGGGAGAAGCAGACTCCCCGCTGAGCATGGAGCCCCTTGAGGGGCTGTTTCCCTGAACCCTGAGATCATGACCTGAGCCAAAATCAAGAGTCAGACACTTAACCAACTGAGCCACCCAGGCACCCCCCAAAAGAGAATTTCATAAGCACTATGTTATTGTGTGGCATCATGACTTTATCCACAACGTAACCATGCATGGGTGTGAGTGCATAAAAATACAAGGGCAGATATATCAAATTACTCAACATTGTTTACCTCTGGTTAAGGCAGTAGGAAGGAAGATGCACTTTTGCTCTCTGTATATATATATATGTATATCCATTTATATATCTATATTTGTATAATGCCATGAAAAAAATAATCACTTGAAAAAGAAGGGGCCACAGAAATACGGGCTTAATTAAGCCACATAGAAACCTTTTGTTCCGGACTGGATCCAGCCTCATTCATTTGCATAGCTTGTTTCCTCTAATCATTTCTGAAACCCTTCCTTGGCCTCATCTCATTTATTTTTAACATTTTCTTTTGAAATAATTATAGACTCACAGGAAGTTGAAAAATAGTACAAAAGAACCTTGCGCCTTCACCCAGCTTCCTCAATGGTTACATTTTCTATAGATGCAGGATAATATCAAAACCAGGAAATTGACGTTGGTATATTACTGTTAAGCAGCCTATAGGCCTAATTCAGCTTTCACCGTTTTCCTAAACTGCCTTAATTTGTGTGTGTTTGTGTATGACTCTGGCCATTTCAGCCCATGTCAAGATTCCTGTAATTACCACTACAATCAAGATACAAAAATATTCCATCAGCACAAAGAACTCCTTGGTGCCACCTCTTCGTACTCACTCAGCCATGTGTACAGATTTTGTTAGAATCGTGTCTATTTCATTTTATTTGGAGTGACTGTAAGTGGTACTATGTGTTTAATTTTGGCTTCCACATGTTCATTGTTAGTATGTAGAGCAGCAATTGAATTTTTAGTTTTTTTTAAATTTTGAGATAATCATAGATTTACATGCAGTTGTAAGAAAAAGTACATAGAGATCCCATGTACTTTTTACTTAGTTTCAGACAGTCATAACATCTCTCAAAACTGTGGTACAGTATCAAAAGCAGGATATTGACACATCTATCTCTCTTGTTCAGATTTCCCCCAATGTGCTTGTTCGACTGTGTGCACGTCTGTCTAGCTCTATGCGACTTTATCAGATGTGTAGGTCCAGACATCACCACCACAGCAGACATACAGCATATATATAGCATACAGTTCATTTCTTTTTTTAAATAAAAAGCTATAGTTTAAGGATTTATTTATTTATTTGAGAGGGAGGAAGAGAGAGAGAGAAAGAGAGAGAGAACATGCATGCACAGAGGGAAGGGCAGAGGGAGAGACTCTCAGGCAGACTCTCCGCTGAGCCCCTCTGGGGGCTCGCTCCATCTCACAAGCCATGAGATCATGACCTGAGCCAAAACCAAGAGTCCAGGGCTCAACTGACTGAGCCACCCAGGCGCCCCTATGGCTCATTTCTTTTTATTGCCAAGCAGTGTTCTTTGGTATGGTTGCATCATAGTTCGTGTGTTATTCACCCATGAAGGCCATCAGGGTTGTTTTCAGTTTTTGCCACTAGGAATAAAGCTACTGTATTTGTTTATAAGTTTTCATGTGAACAAAATTTTTTATCTGGATAAATGCTCCAAAATTCAATAGCTGGATTGTATGGTAAGGACATGTTTAGTTTTGTGACTCTACCAAACTGTTTTTCCAGAGTGGCTGTAACATTTTACATTGCCTTTAGCAATTTATGAATATGTCCAGTTTCTCTGCATCCTCGTCAGCACTGGGTGTTATCACTTTTTTTTTTTTTTTGCCGTTCTGATGGAGTGATCTTCCACTGTGGTTTTAATTTGTATTTCTGTAATGGCTAATGATGGCAAAAATCTCTTTACATGCTTATTTTCTATCTGTATTTCCTCTTCAATGAGATGTCTTTTGTCATTTTCTAATAGAGCCATTTGTTTTTTTATTATTAAGTTCTGTGAGTTCTTTTTATATTCTACATATAAGTCCTGTGTCAAACGCATGGTTTGCAAATATTTTCTTCCCAGTCTGTAGGTTGTCTTTTCATTCTGCTTTCTCGGAGCTAAATTTTTAAATTTTGTTGAGGTCCAACTGACTTATGCATTGTGGTTTGGGATCAGATATAAGGACTTTGTTTTACCAGGTCTTAGGGCCCAGAGATTTTCTCCTGTGCTTCCTTTTTAAAATTTTAAAGTTTCATTTCACATTTAAATCTGTGGTCCATTTTGAGTTAATTTTTTGTGTAAGGTTTGGAGGTTTAGGTGTAGGTTTGATATTTGACAAGAATGTCCAATTGCTAGAGCGTAATTTCTCGGGAAGGTTATCCTTCCTTCATTGAATTTCTTTCCCATCATTGTAAAAAATCAGTTGAGCATATTTCTGTGGATTGCACCATATTCTGGTACATTGGCCTACGTGTCTATCCTTTCTTTAATACCATACTGTCTGGGTTACTATAGCTATCTACTTTGTGTTAATAGCAGGTAGAGTGATTCCTCCCACTTTCTTTTTCTTTTTCAACATTTCTTTAACATTTCTAGGGCTTGTGTGTGTCCGCACATGTCTATGTATTTAAAAAAACCTAATCTATGCTAGAAATAGTGTTAAACTTATAGACCAAGACTTACAGGGAGAATTGACATCATTTCTGTTTTTAGTCTTCCAATCCATGAACACAGCATGTCTCTTTATTTATTTAGATCTTTGATTCCTTTCATCAAAATTTGTAGTTTTCTGCATTCAATCCTATACATGTTTAACAAATGTATTCCTAAGTATTCCTTTTCTTTGAAGCAATAGTAAATGATACTTTTTAAATTTCAGTTTCCACATGCTCATGGTTACTATGTAGAAATTTTGTAGAATTCATTAAAAGTGTGTTATTTTTCACGTTTGGATATTTTCTGGTTAATTCTCTGCTATTAATTTCTAATTTGATCCCATTGTGATCAGAAATCGAACTCTGTATGCTTTCAATTCTCTTACATATTTTTAGATGTATTTTATGATTTTAAGAAGAGCATTACTCTGCCATGTCTCCAGAGGAAGGCAGTGTGGGTAATAAAAGAACTGGATCCATGTCTTGTGATGAATGATTGAAAGAAACGCTCATAGTTTAGAGAACAAAGACTTATAAAGCAGATGTGACAGCTCTTTTAAGTACTTGAAGGTTGGGTGCCTGGGTGGCTTAGTCAGTTAAGCATCTACCTTAAGCATGTGCCTTTGGCTCAGGTCATGATCCCAGGGTCCTGGGATCAAGCCCCACATCGGGCTCCACAGGGAGCCCACTTCTCCCTCTCCCTCTCCCTCTGCCTCTCCCCCTGCTGGTGCTCTCTCTCTCTCAAATAAAATAAAATCTTTTTTAAAAAATCACAGATGTCAGGGACAGCCTGCTTCTCCCTTTCTTCCCCGCTTGTGCTCTCTGTTGCTATCTCTGTCTCTCTCTCTCATAAATAAATAAAATCTTTAAAAATAAATAAATGAATAAATAAATAAATACTTGAAGTTCGGGGTGCCTGGCTGGTTCAGTCCATAGAAGACATAACTCTTGATTGGGGGGGGCGAGTTTTGGTGGTTGTAAGTTGGAGCCCCACATTGGGTATAGAGATTACTTAAAAATAAAATTAAAAAAAAATACTTCAAGGTCTACCGTGCTCAAAAGGGATTAAACTACAGCTTTACTATTCCATGGTTTAGAATTTAGGCCAATGGGCTGAAACTGTTCTTGGCCAACGTAAGAAATGGACAGGCCTGAGGAGTAATGAGTCTCCCACCATCTTAAGCATCCTAGAACAACCTGGAAATTAATTATTGGTCAGGGATATTGTTAAATTAAGTTTTCCATGATGAGGCCATCAAACTTCAGTGGCCTGAACAATCCTTTAACATTCCAGGCTCTTTTGCTTCCAAGTTCATTCATGTTTATGTTCATTATAAAATTAAGTAATTTTATTTTGTAATTTATTTGGACACATATTTTTGTATAAGAAGCATAAAACTGTGCTTAAAAGTGGATTAATCTTAAATGTAAAATTTAAGTGTAAAAAGTAAAAAAAAATTTAAGTGTAAAAAAAAGTGACATTTCTGTAGACAGCATGGAGTTGGGTGATGTTTGTAAAAAAAACACTACTCTGCTATTTTCTTTTGATTGTCATTCTTACGCCACTTACATTTAAAGTAATTATTGATATGTTATTTTTTTTTTAAAGATTTTTTTTATTTATTTATTCGACAGAGATAGAGACAGCCAGCGAGAGAGGGAACACAAGCAGGGGGAGTGGGAGAGGAAGAAGCAGGCTCATAGCCGAAGAGCCTGATGTGGGGCTCGATCCCATAACGCCGAGATCACGCCCTGAGCCGAAGGCAGACGCTTAACCGCTGTGCCACCCAGGCGCCCCTGATATGTTATTGATATGTCTGTTATTTTACTGTTTTCCGTTTGCTCATTTTGTTTCTCATTCCTCTTTCTCTTTTCTTGTCTTCCTGTAGGATACTTGAGCATGTTTTAGGAATCCTATTTTTATTGTTTTTTAGTCTATTTCTCTGTATAGCTTTGTATCACTTTGTTTTATGTTATAGTTTTAGTGTTTATTTTATAGTTTTTCAGTGCAATATAGCACAGTTGACTGGTATCAGCGCTTAAACCCATGGAATGACATAGAGAAAATGTACTTCCATTTAGGTCCCTTTATCCTCCTCCCCTTTAAATAGAAATAGCTTAGCTATTTCCTCTGTGTACACCGAATCCACACCAGATGATTTTATAGCTTTTGCTTTAACCATAAAACAGGAACTTAAAAACTCGGGAGGTGACGGTGATTCTCTTCTATTTACTGCTGTTACTTTTTCTCACTCCATCTGTCTGTCTTCTTGCCTGGAGTGCCATCCTCCTTGCCTTATCATTTGCTTTCTGATTTTAGGGGACTCCCCGTAGCCATCCTTTAAGGGTAGGTCTGCTGGCAACCCATTCTCTTAGATTTCCTTCTTCTGAGAACGTCCTTGATTCGCCTCATTCCTGAAGGATGTATTTGCTGAGTATAGAATTGGCAGTCGGGAGGGAAAGCAGAAGCCGGGTCCTGCCTGTTGTCAGGAGGGGGTCGTGGTGGGGGGATTGAAGGTCGGCTCCCCACCCACCCTTCTGAAACTGCGAAGAGGAAGGTGGGTATTGTCCAAAAGGTGTCCCACTGGGGCACCTGGGTGGCTCAGGCTGTAAAGCATCTGCCTTTGGCTCAGGTCATGATCCCGGGATCCAGAGATTGAGCCCCGAGTCGGACACCCTGCTCAGGGGGGAGTCTATGTCTTCCTCACCCCTCCATTTGTGCACGTTCTCTGTCTCTCTCTCAAATAAATAAATAAATAAAATCTTTTTAAAAAAAAACACAAAAGGTGTCCTATTCTGTTAGGCCACCCTTTTCCTGGCTTTGGGCCAGGGGGGGCCAGCTTTCCTTGCAGGTTTGCTTCGTTGGCGGTTCTGGGCTGCAGGCTTCTCTCCAGCACCGCATCAGGCATGTATGGTGGGCGAGGGGCAACCCGGGGAACTCATTGCCATGTCCTTCCTCGAGTCCCAAGCGCCCCAGGCAGCCTTCCTTCCACCTTGCAGAGTTTTTCTGTATGAGAGGCCATCAACATACAATGAAATGTAACTCTATCAGTTTGAGGAGTTCTGTTAAAGTTATACACCCGTGCAGTCATCACTACAATCGAACATTCCATCACAACCGCAAGTTCCCTTGTGCTCCTCCCAGTCACTCCTTCCCTCCGCACCCATGCCTGGGCCTCCCCTGGTCTGTTTTCTGTCATCACAGATTTGGTTTTGGTAGTCACTCCCTTGCGCAGTCCACAGCCTTGAAGGTGGGCTGGGCTCACTGCCTTAACATTTAATAGCAACGCTTGCTGGTGTGAATCCTTTTAATTTCAGCCATCCTAACGGCTGGGTACTGATATCTCACTGTGGTTTTCTTTTGCATTTCCCTTATGACTAATGATGCTTAGTATCTTTTCATATGCGTGTTTGTTATTCATTATCTATTTTCTCCGAAAGGGGTCATCCAAATCCTTTACCCCCTTTTAAAAGTCAGGTTGTCTATTATTGAGTTGTAAGAGGCCTTTATATATTTTAGATACCAAGCCTTTCTGGGAGAGATGTTTTGCAACTATTTTGTCCCAGGCTGTAGCTTGCCTTTTAATTTCTGCCATGTCTTTCTGTCATGAGCTCCCTAGGAAGGCACACGCACGGCTCGTGTCTTTGCGCAGCGTCCCCTGTATTCAGTCCTCGAGCACAGTTAACATAATGATAAAGCAGATTCAGGATCCCAAGCTCAATGACATTTCACCACATGTTTCACTGGCTTCTTACACGGCACACAGAGCAAAGCACAAGACAAGTCACCCAACAAACGAGATAGGATTGGGGGGGTAGGAAGTGAAGGAACCAAAAGGGAAGTCGGTCTGTGGGCGCGCTGTTGAGCTAAGGCTCGGGCCAGGCCGGGTCAGCTCTGGGCACTCACTGCTTCTGATGTCCCAGCAGCCAAGGATCGCAGCTCTGTTCCGAGATCAATGGGGCAGAGCTTTCTGCGGCAGCTGCCGTTTTAAGTGTCAGACCTCGACGGGTCAGTGTCTGAGGAGTCTGACAGTTTGCTGCCAAAATCCTCTTTTGAAAGGCACTTAGTCAGTCTTGGGCCCCTGCAGACCTCCTTTACTTCTGCGGGCTGTCACTTCTGCGTGTGTCCCCTGCTGATGCTGGTCTTGCGATATCTTGTCTTAGCAGCTACATCATTGCTTGACACAGGCCCCTGCTTGACAGGAGTGATGCCATCTTACTCTCTAAGATCTTTCAAAGGCCAGAAGTTTTTAATTTTGATAAAGTTTAAATGATCAGGGTTGTGGTAGGGAGTAAAAACCTTGGCCTGTCTCCTCCCATCCTTGGATATCATGAGGTTGCTTACCCTTGACCAAACCCAACTGCCAGCCTGGGGGTGAAGGAAGGTAATGCAGTCTGGGAGTTGCAGCCTTCCTGGGCACATAGCATATAGAGATAGTCATACGTACGTAGCATGTCCAATAGTCATCTTGTTCAGAAACAGTTGATGGGAAAAGTCCAGCACTGGGGCGCCCAGGGGGCTTAGTTCATGAAGCATCTGCCTTCGGCTCAGGTCATGATCTCAGGGTTCTGGGATCGAGTCCTGCATCAGGCTCTTTGCTCAGCCGGGAGCCTGCTTCTCCCACTCCCTCTGCCTGCCACTCCACCTGCTTGTGCTCCCTGCCCCATCAAATAAATAAATAAATAAAATCTTTTTTTAAAAAAGGCCAGCACTGGTCAGCCTCTGGGCTTATCCTGTGAGGAGAGTGGAAGCAGAAGTGACTGGAGACCACCCAGACAAGTACGTACATCTCTGTGGAGTGAGAGGTGAGGGGCATTGGGCTGGAACCACAAACCATGTCTTATTCACAAGTCCCCAAGTCTTCCAAGTCTGGAAGCCCCTTGGCTCTTTCTCAGGAAACCTCAGCTTCAAGCGTGAATTTCCTCAGCCACGAAATGGGAATCTTGCTCTGCGGCGAGGAATGTTGCGAGGACCCAGTGTGATTATCTTTGTAAAGTGCCCAGCACACAGGAGATAAGCAAGGAATCGGTAGCCCATATCCTTAATCCATATTCGGGAGCAGCACACGAATGAATGGTGCCTGGTCGAGCGTTTCTTCCTAGCCAGCCTTCTTCCTTCCCCCCCCCTCCCCATCCAAGCTTGGGTCAAGATCCCAGGGTCCTGGGATGGAGCCCCACGTCTGGCTCCCTGCTCGGCAGGGAGCCTGCTTCTCCCTCTGCCTGCTGCTCCTCTGCTTGTGCTCTCTCTGTCAAATAAGTAAATAAATTCTTAAAACAAACAAAAACTCTTTTAACTCAGAAACTCAGTCCTCTTGAGTGCCTTTACTGTAGGCTGGGGGAAGGCCTCCCTGAGTTATTTGGTTTAATGAGCAATCCCACTGAGAACTGGCATTTAAAATTTTGAGGGCAGGCGCACCTGGGTGGCTCAGTCCGTTGAGCGTCTGACTCTTGATTTCGGCTCAGGTCATGATCTCAGGGTCATGAGATTAAGCCCTGCGTCAGGCTCTGCACTCAGCTCGGGGTCTGCTTGTCCCTCTCCCTCTGCTTCTCCCCCCACTCCTGTGTGTGCTCTCTCTCTCTCTCTTTCTAAAATAAATAAATAAATAAATTCTTTTAAAAATATAAAACAAAGTTAAAAAGGGCAGAGGCGAGCCCAGGAAGGGTTACTCTAATTGGTGGCAATCTCAAAAATTGGAAAACCACTCCCCCAGGGAAAGGGAAGGTCACTCTCCCCCAAATTTATGGTGAGGTACGGCTCCTTGGATCTCTCTCGAGGACTTGACTCCTAGCCGAGCTTTTGTCTTTTCACTCCTGTGCATTGTTCAGTGGATGTTTCCTCATTGGTGGGACTGTTCATCTGCTATAAATTACGGGTGACGTATTCCACAGCAAACAAAGTACTGGACTGAGTGTGCTGTCCTCCTTGTTATTATCCTTATTGACAAGAGAATGAATTGCCACTGAAGCTTTAAGGCAAGGCCACTGACTTCAACCCCGTGGACTACCTACGTAGGAAGCACTTTTGCTAGTCATTGATGAAAAAAGCAACAATGTCCAAAAAGGTTGGATGTGCTCACTTTTTGTTCTTTTTGAAACGACTTTTCAAACAAGAGATGTAATATGTGCTTATGTAGAAGGTGTAGAGACTTCAGACATGTATAATGAGATTTAAAATCACCAAAAATTGGGGTGCGTCTGACTCTTGATCTTGGCTTAGGTCTTAATCTCACTGTCGTGAGTTTGAGCCCTGCGTTGGGCTCCATGCTGAGCATGGAGCCTGCTTTTTAAAAAATATAAATAAATTAATTAAATTAAATCACCCAAAATCCACCTACCTAGAAGTATACCCTCTGTTAGCATTTTAGCATATTTGTAGTTAAGCTTCCCTAACTCCCTACCTAGACTGGGTGGAAAGTTTTCATGTGTCTACTGTGCTATTGCATAAAGTAGCACAGAATAGCCTAGTAACTGGCAGCTTTCCAAAGAGCAGACCTATGAGCTTCTGCTAGAGCTCTCCTCGCAGAGTCATACCTTGCTTGGACCCTTCTCCATCAGATGACACAGTAATTGAGATCTGGGCAAGGACTTCACCAGAGGGGGCAGAGTAAGAGATGCCAGGTGGAAGCATGGTGGGAAAGTGGCAGAGAGAGACCAGGACTGTTCCTAGTGCACAAAGGAACCTGTGTAGCCTCCCACTCAGAGGGTAACTTTATCCCTTCTCTAAATGTACCATCTATGGGGCACCTGGCTGGCCCAGTAGGTGGAGCATGGGACGCTTGATCTCAGGGTCGTGAGTTCGAGCCCCACGTTGGGTGTGGAGTCTACTTAAAAAAATAATAAAAAGTAAAATAAATAAATAAATGTATTATCAACCCAACAAACCCAATTTCTTGTTTTTGCTGTTTCCCCCTTGGCTGCTGAGTGGCTGCCTCTCTCAGGATCCTTGTGAAATGAGGATATACGCCAACAACTGAAGACAAGCCTTGTTTTAAAAAAAAAATTATAAGTGGGGGAAAGGCACTCCTCCTCCTCTTCTCTGCCCCCTGCTGGAAATTTCAGGCCTGTACTTGCCACCTTGAGCATCACCTTCAATCCTACTGACTAGGTTATTCTTCTGGAGCTTAGGTTCCAACCACAGATGGGAGACATTAGCCTTGGGGAAAAAATGAAGCCGTGTGTATTCTTTCCTGAGAGAAAAAGGGTTCCTATTAAACCAGCCAACACAGGAACCCCTGCAGCAACAGTCCTTTTGAAAGAGGCACTAGGAGCACTCGGGTGGCTCAGTTGGTGAAGCCCTCCAGCTCTTGATCTTGGCTCGGGTCCTGATCTCAGGTCATGAGATCGAGCCCTGCGTCAGGCTCTGCACTGAGCACGGCGCCTGCTTAAGATTCTCTCTCTCCCTCTGCCCCTCCCCCTGCTGGCACATGCGCACTCTCTCTCTCTCTCAAAACAAAACAATCTAAAAAAAAAAAAAGAAAGAAAGAAAAAAGTAAAATGTTAAAAAAAAAAAGAAAGAGGCACTAACTTGGTGGAAATGACCAATTTGGTGGTGGTGATGGTGATGGCAATAAGCGAACAGCCAGAGCCCCCAGTGACTCAAAGCCTAACTAGGACCAAGAACGTGCTCAGCTCTTCAACCACTTCATTTAATCTTCTCAAAACCCCTATGGGCCACACAACGACTTTTATCTCCCTTTTCACAGAGGAGATTGATTGTTCCGGCGTTCATCATCATGTGTGACGCGCTCCTCATCCCAGTCACCATCTAGTTGTCACACACCAAACCTTCTCCTTCTCTAGCAGCCATTTTGCTGCCCGTAGTCTCACGTGGGATCATGAAATTATCCCAGCAGCCATCTTCACGTCTGTCGTGTTCCACAGAACCTTCCCCTTACCGCAGCCGTTCTCATCATGTGTGCTGTTTCACACTGAAGCTCCTTATTCTGGAGTCCACGCTATGCTGGTTGTCTCACACTGGAACTTAACCTTATTGCAGTGCTCACCTTTGTTCCTGGACCACAATGCAGTGTGACCCTTTGAAGTCATTGTCTTCACGCCTGTGGTCTTGGTTTAGAGAATGGGGTGCCTAGGTCAGTTAAGTGTCCCACTCTTGGTTTTGGCTCAGGTCATGATCTCAGGGTCATGAGATTGAGCCTTGTGTCCGGCTCCATGTTCAGAGTGGAGTTTACTTAGGACTCTTTCTCCCTCTCCCTCTGCACCTTCCCCACCTCTCTCTCTCACTCTCAAACAAATAAATAAAATATTTAAAATATATTTAGAAGGGGCACCTGGGTGGCTCAGTAGGTGAAGCGTCTGCCTTCGGCTCAGGTCATGATCCCAGGGTCCTGGGATCGAGCCCCACATTGGGCTCCCTGCTCAGCGGGGAGTTTGCTTCTCCCTCTCCCTCTGCTGCTCCCCTGCTCATGCTCTCTCTCTTCCAAATAAGTAAAATCTTAAAAAAATAAAATAAAATACATTTAGAAAACAAATATACTTATATTAGGTTAGCAAGTATGATATTCAATTGTTGGTAACAAAACCCAACAAGAATAAAATACAAACATGTGTATCTTATGTTTACATGCATCATAAAGACAACAAAAACATGTTTTGAACTTTTACAGGAGATGAATATAAAATATAAATAGACTGCTTTCTTACATCATACCCAAAACAAACTTAAAATTGATTAAAGACTTAAATGTGAGACCTAAAACCATAAAACTCATAAAAGAAAACATAGGCAGTCATCTCTTGGACATCAGCCTCAGCAACATGTTTATGGATCTGTCTCCTCAGGCAAGGGAAACAAAAGCAAACATAAACCACTGGGACCACACCAAAATAAAAAGCTTTTGCACAGCAAAGGAAACCATCAACAAAACAACAAGGCAACATACTGAATGGGAGAAGATATTTGCAAATGATATATTTGATAAGGGGTTAATATCCAAAATATATAAAGAACTTATACAACTCAACACCAAAAAACCAGTCTGATTAGAAAATAAGCAGAGAGCTTGAATGGACGTTTTTCTGAAGAAGAGAAACAGATGGCCAACAGACACATAAAAACATGTGCAACATCACTCATCATCAGGGAAATGTAAATAAAAACCCTGATGAAATATTATCTCACATCAGTCAGAATGGCTGGTATCAAAAAGACAAGAAATAACAAGTGCTGGAGAGGATGTGGAGAAAAGGGAACCCTCGTGCCCTGTTGGTGGGAATGGAAATTGGTGCAGCCACTCTGGAAAACAGTATGGAGGTTCCTCAAAAAGTTAAAAATAGAGCTACCCTATGATCCAGTAATTCCACAACTAGTTATTCACCCAAGGAAAACAAAAACACTAATTTGAAAAGATATATGCACCCATATGTTTATAGAAGCATTATTTATAAGAGCCAAGATATGGAAGCAGCCCAAGTGTCCACCAACAGATGAATGAATAAAGATATAGTAGACACACACACACAGGAATTTTACGCAGCCATAAAAAAGAATGAGATCTTGCCATTTGTGACAACATGGATGAAACTAAAGGGTATGACGCTAAGTGAAATGAGTCAGACAGAGAAGGACAAATACCATACAATTTTACTTACATGTGGAATCTAAAACAAACAAACAAACAAATAAAAACAGACTCTTTTTTTTAAGATTTTATTTATTTATTTGACAGAGAGAGACACAGCAAGAGAGGGAACACAAGCAGGGGGAGTGGGAGAGGGAGAAGCAGTCTTCCCACTGAGCAGAGAGCCCGATGCGGGGCTTGACCCCAGGACCCTGAGATCGTGACCTGAGTCGAAGGCAGATGCTTCACGACTGAGCCACCCAGGCGCCCCAAAAACAGACTCTTAAATACAGAGAATAAACTGGTGTTTGCCAGAGGGGAGGAGGGTGGGAAGATGGGCAAAATAAATGAAGGGGAATATGAGGTACAAACGTCCAGTTATAAAACAAGTCCTGGAGATGAAAAGTACAGCATAAGGAATACAGTCAGTGACATTGTAATAACGTTGTTTGGTGACTATGCTTATCATGAGAACATTGAGTAATGTATAGGATTGTTGATTCATTCACTACGTTGTACAGCTGACACTAATGTAACATTCTATGTCAATTATACTTCAATATTAAAAATACATATAAATTGGGGCACCTGGGTGGCTCAGTTGGTGAAACATCTGCCTTTGGCTCAGGTCAGGACCTCTGGGTCCTGGGATTGAGCCCCGCATCCAGCTCCCTGATCCGTGGGGAGTCTGCTTCTCCCTCTCCCTGCCCTCCTCTCATGCTGTCTCTCTCTCTTTCTCGCAAATAAATAAAATCTTTAAAAAATTTAAAAAATAGGAAAATCTGTCCCTTGTTTATTTTTGCCCCAAATTTTCTTCTCTATTCAGTAAGAAAAATGTTTACTTTTCCAAAGCCTGTGACAGCTCCCAGTAGGAATTTCTCACTCTAAAGTTCCCATTTCATTTTATGATACACGGGTCAGGTATTCATGACGCATTTTTACATGGAATAATTTCATGCCGAGCCCATGTCACTTCTGTGGAAGCCGAGGCAGCTGACAGCTAGCACTGCCCTCTGTGGGAGCGCCTGACACATGTTGGCCACTGTGGCCACGGTAGCCATGGGCGGTGGCAGGTGGCCTTCCTCATTCCTCTGATTTGTCTTCTTCAACCTTGAGGACGCCAGGCACATCAGAGGAAAGTTCATTCAGTCTTTTTCTATAAAGGGTCTTCAGGAAAGGATTTCTCCTCATTTATGGGACCTGATTACTTCTCCTGATTCTGAAGACTCAGCCGTCTCTGTGACTCCTAGCACCGCAGCAGTGTGTATTTGCAGACAGAACAACGGAAGGCTGGGGCATCTCAGTTGCTCCCTGGTCCCGTACAGTCGGGCGGGAAGGTAACTGCACGCACTAGACTTCCGGCTGCGGGGCCTTGTCCAGCGCCTGGCGGGCTGCAGAAGTGGGAGCTGAAGCATGGCTTGCATGTGGACCAGATGAGCAGATGCCCTCAATGCCACCAGAATCTGGTCCACAGAATGTTCCACCCTGCTGGGATTCAATTGTTTCCATGATCACTTGTCTTAATATTAATTTTTCCTGCCACCTTTGCTCCTCATTAAGACATTTGTAATCAATGTTTTTACTCTTTCCCCAGTTCATTCAATGATCCAGCGCGATGTAGATTTCTGTAGGGGACCTGATCACTGAGAGATGGCTGGCCCCTTGGGAGCAGCACCCCGCCCCTGACTCCCCAGGCAGCTCCGATGTGCTGGTGCACTTCCCCCGACCCTGCACCCCACCCCCAGCCCCCGGGACCTGTAGCAGTCATTCTTATGCTGTTGTCGCACACTGGACATTCACATTATTTGAGTCTTGGTCTCCTGACCAGTAGCTGTTCCTGATATTATCATCATTCTTGTGGTCTCACAATAAACCTTAAAGGGTGGAGTAAACCGAACATTCTCAGACTTATCTCACTTTTCACTTAAACTTCTCCCCAGGCCAGCTTCATGCTGTGTCTTAGAGTGAAACTAACCCTTTCCTGAGCTGGAATCCTAATGCGCACCTGGAGAAAACACTGGGTGCCCAGCACTGTCCCAGGCCAGGTCTCCAGGCTGGCTGCATGACCCTGCTATTCCTCGGCGCCCACCAGGGCACATCGCTGCGGGCTGCCTCAGCGGCAGGAAGCAGCTACCGATGGCACAGGCTTCGTAGCAGGAGAACTGGGGAATCTCCTGAACCACACAGAGCTTTTTTAAGTAAGACAGGGCGCCTGGGTGGCTCAGTTGGTGAAGCGTCCGACTCTTGGTTTCGGCTCAGGTCATGATCTCAGGGTCGTGAGATCGAGCCCCGTGTTGGGCCGCACGCTGGGCGTGGAGCCTGCTTAAGATTCTCTCTCCCTCGGCCTCTGCCTCTCTCTCTCTCCCCCTCTAAAAAAAAAGACATTCCGGGGCGACTGGATGGCTCAGTCTTTAAGCATCTGCCTTCGGCTCAGGGCGTGATCTCAGAGTCCTGGGATCGAGCCCTGCATCCGGCTCCCTGCTTGGTGGGAAGCCTGCTTCTCCCTCTCCCACTCCTCCTGCTTGTGTTCCCTCTCTCGCTGGCTGTCGCTCTTTCTGTCAAATAAAGAAATAAAATCTTAAAAAAAAAAGACATTCAAATCCTCCAAGCCCACTTGAAACCATGCATTGTTTATTCCTCGAGGGAACGAGGTCATCACATTACCAAGTGCAGACAAGAAAGGGAAACCTTGAATGAGTTTTGTAAAGTGAAATGCAGAGGACTAAGGCTTCACGGATAAAGTTCTGGTAAGCAATACCCCTTTAAGGCAATGCAAGTGCCCCTGTGAGAGACCAAAACGACAAACGGGATCGGACTACCAAGAGCCAATGGCTTTTAGCAGAGGAGAAAAGGAGAGTGAGCCATTTCCTGAGGACAAATCAGGTTCTCCGTACTAAGGACTAAATCCTGTAGCGACATGCACCTTTACTATGAGCAAATGACTTGTACTAAGAGGCTTTCTGGCATCACTTGGAAGAATTGAATTTTCAGTCCCACCTTTATACCAATATGGGTGACCCATTCTCTTGTGTATGGGGTATGGTCTTGGTACAACAGCTCTATTAATCCAATGGCTTATTGACGCTCTTAACCACAGAGGCCTTTAAAGAGGTCAATCGGAGTGTAGGGGCATGAGAAAGTTAAGACATGCCCTCTGAGGAGAAAACCAGACACCAAAGTGTGGAGATTCCATTGTCAGAACGCAGTGCCTCGAGAAGCAGGTCTGACAGGACCTTGAAGATTGCCAGAGTGGCTAGAAGGCGCGTCCTGGCTTGACCTCATCACTCTCAAGGAAGGTGTTGTGGACACAACAGTTTCATTCAACTTCTTAAAGTTCTTCAGCAGCTGGAGTGGTTGAAGGATAAGGGGGAAGTTGCATTCAGAGGGGTGGTTTGGTTTCTCTATTTCACACTTTCAACTTCTCTAGACACGTGAAATCAGGGTCAGTGTAGGTGGGAGTCAGGGCAAGGGCTTCAGTGAAACTGAGAGAAAAGGAATTTCGTCTTGAAAGGGATTATGACAAAGTGAGCAGTTCAAGGGACATAGTCTGGCGTGAGGTACAGAGTATTATTCATCTAGACATTCTTCTTTGGCACGTAGCACTTCAAAGTGCAGGCCGTGTGTGGGCACCTGGATGGCTCAGTCGGTTGAGTGTCGGCTCTTGATTTCGGCTCAGGTCATGACCTCAGGGTCGTGGGATCGAGCCCTGCATCAGGCTCTATGCTCAGCTTGGAGTCTCCTCGTCCTTCTCCCTCTGCTCCTCCACCACCCCCAATTCCTTGCTCTCCCAAATAAATAAAATCTTTTTAAAAAATTATTTAAAAAAAAACACAAAATGCAGGCCATGTTGAAAGATGAAGAGGTGGTAGGAGTGTCCAGGACAGGGAGGGTCATGGATGGAATCCGTCGTTGCTCTGTCAAAGGGAAATTCTGAGTGCCGCACTAAGTAAGCCTGTCCCCTCAGCATGAACTACTCATGTTGTTCGGTTCAAATAAACCCTAGAGGGATTCTTCAGTGACTTTGTGTGTCATTTGACTATGACCTGGTTCTCTAATGTGTGAATCGGGTTTTCAGGCAATCCTTGGAGGTAAAATTTCTATTTCGCCTATCATCGTTTCGCGTATGTTGGGAGTTGTGGTGGGTTTCACACATTCAGGGGCAAGAGAAATGATATCTTCATATCTTTGGATCCTCAAAGAATGTGAACATAGGCCTTGCAAGACCTCTGAAAAGATGGAAAAGGCTGGATAGAGACTAACTTATCCATCACTCTGGCGAGAAAAGCAGCTACAACCACTCTTCAATCCCAGTAGTTAAAATTCCGGAACTGGGGGACTGGGTGCATTGATTACTAATGCTACGGAGAGACTAGGAGGTGAGCTGTCTTCCCATCCGTTCCCGCACTGTGACAGAGGACTAGAAAAGAAGCAGAGGCTGCCCAGGGCTTAAGTGTGAGCTTTGGTTATTTATGAAATGACTCAGCCCATATGCCTAGGCTAGAAATGACAGGAGGCTTCAGGAGGAAAGCTCATGCAGTCTCCTGGAGGTGGCCACGGCTGGCTCCTCTTTGGACTGTCGTGTGCCTAGAAGTGCAAGAAGACAAGTAATGTCTCTCCTCCCCCAGCTGATAGTGAGCCATTTGGGGCCGATTCACCCCAATCCCCTCATCGCCTGGATTTTAGCCTGGACAGCGTCCTCCACACGCTGGGAAGCAATCCCTGCTGATTCAGGAGGGCCACTGTCAAGAAAACCTCAAGGCGCCTTGTGCAAGTTCTCTCTCCGCTTTCAGGGGGAGACAGACCACTATGGAATCCGAGGGAGCACCGTCTCTGCTTGGTGCGGATGGGCTGGGTCTCTCCTAGGTCCCTTGGCCTCCTGCTTTTACTGCCAGCCTTGAGAGCTGGGCAGCTCTGAACAATTGCTATATGACATCCAGAATGTACTCCCAAAAGACCTCTTACCAAGGGAACAGGGAGAATGGGGAGCAACCCAATCTCTTCTGCATCACTGCCCCTTCACAAACACCAAGGACACCCCTGAAGACAGTAAAGTAACTCAGAAGTCCAAGGCTGTATTCTAAGTGTCTGCCTTACATCTAGAATCCTTACTTCCTAGGGCTTTATGGTGCTCACCGAATTTTATCACATATTACTCTAAAAAAAAAAAAAACCTAAATGGGGGCGCCTGGGGGGCTCAGTCTGTTAAGGCGCACGACTCTTGGTTTAGGCTCAGGTCATGGTCTCAGGGTCGTGAGATCGAGCCTGCTGTGGGGTTCCACACTCAGCGGGGAGTCTGCTTCCGCGTTCCCTCTCCCTTGGCCCCTCCCCTGCTCTTGCACGCTGAAGCTCGCTCTCTCTCAAACAAAGCTCCTTTAAAAAACCTAAACGGACTTTATTTTTTTTTCCTAAATGAACCTTAAAAGCAGAAATAGAATGAAACTCATTTTCTAATCACAATGTGGCAAAACAAAAAGTTAAAAGGAAAATGGCAATATCGTAGAACTTTGGATCAAAGAGGAATTATAATGAAAGCTGCAATTACAAATAATTTTAAAATCATCAGTAATAACACGGTGAGGATTAATGTGCCAACTTGACTGGACTAAGAGATGCCCAGATATCTGGTAAAAACATTATTCTTGGGCTGGCCCGTGAGGGTGTTACCGGAAGACATTATACAAGCATCTGACTCAGTGACTGAGTAAAGCGGTCTGCCCTCACCAAGTGGGTGGGCAGCACCCCATCTCGAGGGCCTGAACAGAACAA
Organism: Ailuropoda melanoleuca; assembly: GCF_002007445.2. Taxonomy (NCBI): domain Eukaryota; kingdom Metazoa; phylum Chordata; class Mammalia; order Carnivora; family Ursidae; genus Ailuropoda; species Ailuropoda melanoleuca. The sequence goes on along the minus strand of NC_048238.1, from coordinate 97,251,891 downwards.
AAAGGTGGAAGAACGAGCACATTCCCTTGCTCTCTTCCCAAGCTAGGATGTCCAGCTGTCCCTGCTCTTCAACACTAAAGCTCCTGGTTCTCTGATTTTCAGACTCTGGGACTTAACGCTGCAACCCCCGGGTTCTCAAGTCTTCCAGCTTGGACTGGGAGTTACACCATCGGACTGGGAGTTACTGATTGATACCACCAGCCGTCCTGGCTCTCCAGCTAGCAGACAGCAGACTACGGGACTTCTCAGTCTTCCTAACTCTATGAGCCAATTCCTGTAATCAATCTCTTTCTCTCTCATTTTCTACACACACACACACACACACACACACACACACACACACACACACCATTGGGTCTGTTTTTCTGGAAAACCCTAATATACAGACATTACGTATAAAACTATGGAATGTGATTAAGCCAGATTTAGAGGAAAATCCATAACTTAAGTGCTTTTATCATTAAACAGCAAAGAATGAAGAGACGATATCCTGAATGTTTATTGAAAGCCTACACTGTGTAAGGCCTGAACGATACACATTTCACTTAACCTTCAGAGCACTTACAAGATGGTTGCTGGTTCGCGTCCTTCACGGCACTGAGGAGGGAGGCAGGGACTGCATTTTGCCATTATCTTTTGGAAATGTTCAGAAACATAACTAGACTCATCCACCGGGATCTCTGTTTCCAAGAATTATTTCACTGTTTCTTGACTCAATGCCACAAACGTTGATCAGTGCCTGTTACATAGAGGACACTAGAACAAAGAAATAGGTAACAGATGTTCTCTAAGCTGCAAAATCAAGTTGTGCGTTGATGCTATAAATGGGGGGGGAGGCTGTGTCTCATATGATGACGGCAACTAAGCCTCCTCGCTAAAACCGACCGTATTGAGTGCTCAGAATGATGCGTAAACCCAGCAACCTGGCTACAGAGAGCACAGGGACTGCAACACAGGGTGGGAGCGGGAGGCAGTCGTGGCGCTTGTCGCCACAGCTCAGGGAAGCGGTTCTGAGCTGCGCAAACTACTATTCACGTGATCGAAGCAGGAAGAGCGTACACATTTCCACTTTATTAAAATATTGCATAGATACAGAGCAGTTGGGCACATCCATTCTAAGGCACTGTCCTGGTTTGAATGCAAGTCCACAAGAGAGAAAAGAGAAGCCGTTACATTCCATATCGTTCATCTCTACATTCAGACTCCTCCCACGTTACAGGTTTATTGCTACTGGGATCTCAACGTCAACCCCACGCTTATAGCAGCATCATACAGGGACCCGGATGACAAGAATTAAAGACACACCCTGGCTCTAGCACTTGATAGGATTTGGCACTTAATTCTAAACTCTCTTGCATTGTTCTCCATGTGTTTCCCAACTCTTGTTTAACTAACAATAGTATAAACTCCTTATGAACCTGATTCATGGATTAACGTCTTTACTGGTTTCCATTAAGCCTAGAACAGGACTAGTTGGGCACACAGTAGTTGCCCCCGAAATATTTATAGTCAATATCACTTCCAAGAACTTCAATGGAACAGAACAAATATATGTACTTTCCCTAATTCTAGGTTAGGGAAAGAATGACTGGTATCTTCATGAAGACAAAATACTTGAATGTCCTACCTCTTGTATTTTATAACAAGGAACTAGGCTGAATGAATATTTTCAGGTATCAACAGCTATAACTGACAAAGAGAGTTCTTCCCTTGTTACAGGACTTTCAGTCATTACCACGATTACATGAGAAGGTTTATATAAGTAGCAATACGTGTGTGTGGTTATAAGTAAATTTCAAAGAGGCTGAGAATCACTGAGCAACGTGTAAATTATCTCAATTAGTGACCCTCACCTCCTTAAAATGATGTGTGTGTGAGTGTGTGTATGTGTGTGTGTATTACATAAGAAAAAATGTATATATGTAAAGAACTTTTCATACCACCCTTGAAACAACTGGAGATAACTAGGCTTGGGAGCAACGAGACTAGACCGCTGGCTATAGATACACCTGTTAAGGAGAGTGTGTTCCAAGGAGTATTTGAAGAACACTAGTTCTGTGGGTTATCACTGGGTGTACATGAAAAAGGGTTCTGGGGTCAAATGGGTTGGCAAAACATTGAGCCAAAAGAGGTGATTTGTTTCCACCTTTACTGGAGGGCCTCTCAGACATTCTCCCATGCTGATGGGCCCTGCGAATCTAGAAAGTGGAGACAGCAGGGAGTCCCAAAGTTATTTGTAAAGCATCTTGTAGAACTAAGGGCTCTACGACACACACTTAGGGGGACACTGCATTAAAGAACGTATAAAATTGTTAAAGCACTGAGAGACACAGGGATGAATACCAAAAGAGAGTACAAGGCAACAGACACTGGTTCTACTTGTAAGAAATCAACTGTCAAGTGGATTCTTCCACAAAGAGCTTACTTATTCTGTGAACGAAAGAAATCACCAAATTCATACTCTGCTCTAAGCAGCATCACCCCAGACCGCCAACTAAGCAGACTAGCAAACTCTGCACAATTCCTAAGTAAAGGTTAAAAATCTTAATTTCCTTAAACATAAAAACTTTCCATGGACAGACCCCCGTTCTTACCAGGCAAATGTGTTCCCGACACATTTTTATCATTTGACAAAATACACTGTCTCCTTTCTTGCTACTTAGGACACATAAAGCTTTGAACTAATACGATCGCCTTTAATAACAACAGCAGAATAATTCTGGTGCTGCTACAGGAGACACACTGATGGACACGATTATCCATCATATTAACCCTACCCTGAAAAGGATTGTCATCAATTATATGCTTCATGCTTTCTATCTACGATACGGTTGGCCTGGGACACAAAACATTTCATTGTCATTAAAAAAAAAAATAAGAGAGAATAAATTGAATCTGGGAACATTGCAAGAGTAGATGGATATTCTAGAATTCATGTACTTTGGAAGATGGGGTTTTAAAATCATTTTTAAAACCTGTTCTCAGCTCAAATGAAAAGATTCTTCCAAGACAAACAGGCTGCTGTTGGTTAAGATTTTTTTTTTTTTTGAGTTCCTGTCAATCTCTGTAGGAGCCTGTCACCTCTCACAATTCTTAGAGAAGTCCTCTAAAGTGAGTGACCTGGTGCATAATAAGGCCTGCCCTCTGCCTGAAGCTTTTCGAACAATGACTACACTTGTATGGCTTCTCCCCTGTGTGAATTCGTAAATGAATAACAAGGCTTGGTCTCTGTCTAAAGCTTTTCCCACAATAATTACACTTAAAAGGTCTCTCTTCCGTGTGAGTTCTCTGATGCAAAGTGAGAGCTGTCAGTCTGCTAAAACTTTTACCACAACTGTGACATCGGTGAGGTTTCTCACCCGAATGCGTTTTCAGATGTCTTTTGAGACTCGATCCGTGACAAAAGCTTTTTCCGCACTCCAGGCATTTGTACGTTTCTTCTTCGGAGTGGGTTCTCTGGTGGCCTATCAGGTGGGACCGCCGAGTGAATCGCTTGTTACACACGGTGCACTCGTAGGGTCTCTCCCCTGTGTGAAGCCGCTGGTGTCGATAAAGGTCCGAGCTGCGGAGGAATCTTTTTCCACACTCAGGGCATTTGTGAGGTTCCTCTCCTGAGTGAATTCGCTGGTGCCCTGTAAGTTGTGACTTCCGAGCAAAACACTTTCCACACTGAGGACATCGGTGAGGTTTGTCCCCTGGACTCTTTTTCTTCTGGGGTCTGGGGTTGAGAGGTTCTTCCAGGTTGGAGTTTTCAGGTTTCTCTCCTGCAGAGGGGGCCTGATGCTCTACCAGTTTGGTTAAATCGGTCTGTAAATCCTCTGGGGGACTCTCCCACTGATTCTCCAACTGTACATAGTCCTTCTGCAAAATGGGACCGTGGAGAGCATTTCCCTCCAGTGTCACAATAAACGGGTACATGTTCTCCAGTTTCTTCTGTTTTGAAGTATCATCTTCGTTTTCTATCCCAATCTCAAAACCTGAGAGAAGAAACAGAAATGGCAGCTGTCACTGTGTCCCACAGAGGAAAAAAAAAAACACAAAGGAAAAAGTGAAGAGTTGCATTAAACCACCAGTAGGAATACAGAAATTCCGAAGGAGAATCCCAAACGCTTTATCCTGATCAAGGCTGAATTTTTCTTTGCTTTCTTCTGTGGTATCAGTGCACAATTACTCACCTATCTTGGAATCAAGTAATTGCTTCATTTCTTTGGACTCTTGTAGTTCTTTCACCCACACTTCTTCCCGAGGCTCCAATGGAAAGCTCACGTCAAGCTTTGGTATTGGGTATCCTGGCCGTAAGAAAGACGAGAAGCATAATAGTTGACGTCATCAAGGTCCTTCCTTGATGATATACCTTGGACAGGTGGCCGCTTAATGTCTACCACCTTCCCAGTTAGAATCACTCCACCTGGGGCTTCTTAAGAGAGTCTCTCTCTTTTTTTTTTTTTAAAGATAAGAACAAAACATGAAATTCAAGGCTACTCTCCTCTAATCTACGGAAGAGGAGTGAATTTTTCTGTGTTGAAATCAATGCACTAAATGATTTCTGTAACTATTTTGATATTCGATTATTCAGGTTAGAGCCAAAATAGGAAGTAAATCTTCATAAAGTTTTGGCATATTAAAACAGAAATGTTGCTATTGAGTACCAAGTGAAGAGAGAGCTAAAAGTAGGGGTTATGAAACTGTTTACTAGAATATTTCCATTGAGATTTTCAAATTAAAATGGAAAATGACGAAGCTGGCAAGGAGCAAAAGCTGTGTTTGTTTCAGCCCAAGTCTAGAAGTGCACTCTCTTGAAATTAACCCAAACAACTCTCAAAGTCAATCTAAGAACAACTAGAACAAAACAGTGCCTGAGTGGCTGAGTCCATTAAGCATCCAACTCTTGATTTCGGCTCAGGTCATGATCTCAGGGTGGTGAGATCGAGCCCTGCATCACACTCTGCACTGAGTGTGGAGCTTGGTTAAGATTCTCTCTCTCTCTTAAAAAAAAAAAAGAACAACTAGAACAAGATTCTACACTACTGTCCCCTGTGTCCTATCACCCCTCTCCCCACCGAGAGCTATGGCTTGCGTTCTCTTTCCACAACCCTTCCTCACCTTCCTCAGCTCTGGCAAAGTATACTGGTCTGCAATAAAGTGTGGGAGGGAAATTGCTGATTTTAAATCTAAATGCAGGGGCGTCTGGGTGGCTCAGTCAGTGAAGCATCTGCCTTTGGCTCAGGTCATGATCCTGGGGTCCTGGGATGGAGACCTGCATCAGGCTCCCTGCTCAGTGGGGAGTCTGCTTCTCCCTCTCCCTTTGCCCCTCCCCCCACTTGTGCACGTGCTCTCTCTCTCTCTCTCAAATAAATAAATAAAATCTTTTTAAAAAATTAAATAAATCTAAATGCAGGATTCTGTTTAAATATTAGCATTAGGGTGCTTGAGTGGCTCAGTCGGTGAAGAGTCTGCCTTCAGCTCAGGTCGACTGGGATCGAGTTCCACGATGGGCTCCCTGCTCAGCAGAGAGCCTGCTTCTCCCTCTGCCCCTCACCCTGCTTGTGCACTCTCTCTTTCTCGCCTTCTCTCGCTCTCTCTCTCTCAAATACACAAAATCTTTAAAAATAAGTAAATAACTAAATATTTATTAGCATTATTTTCTTAAATATTATTATTAAAATACCATTAGCAAGTTAATGAAAATTTAAGTTTCAAAACGTGTCAAAACAGGAAGTGGACTAAAATACCTTGTTTTATATTTTCATGGAAAAAAAGACCTTTTAAGATGAACAAAAATGCATTTCAAATAAAATTCTGTTTCAACTCAATATATTGTTTTTGTTTAGATTTCAAAGCTATGAGTGGGATCAAAGGGTAATATGGCAGAGGTCAAACAAAACTGGGGGTCACAGATGGAAGGAAGGCTACCATGAAGGGAAAGTAAGAGCAAAGAGAAACTTGAAATAAGCAGAGCAGCAAAGGTGTCAGCGTAAAATACGGATTTATGACCTAAACACAGCATGGGAGATGGACTTCCAGCATGGTACCATAAGGAGCTATGCAGACTTACCTCCTGCTGAAATTGGTGAAAATTATTAAAAATAAAAAAAACAACAACATTGGTCCTAAGCACCTATAGCAAACTAGGAAACATCAAATTTTTTTTAAATCTGCTAAAATACACAGATAATAGGGAGAGTCTTCAGATTTTATTTTTTCTTAAAGATTTTATTTATGTATTTAACAGAGAGAGAACACAGGCAAGGGGAGCAGCAGAGGGAGAGGGAGAAGCAGACTCCCTGCTTTGCAGGGAGCCCGATTTGGGGCTTGATCCCAGGACTCTGGGATCATGACCTGAGCCAAAAGTAAACACTTAACCGACTGAGCCACTCAGGTGCCCAGAGTCTCAAGATTTAAACCACCAACAGTTCTCTTCAGTGCCTCTCTCAGCTCCACTCTAGACTGGCATAACTGGCATAACTAAGGGCCTGAGGCAGCCGCTCCCCCAGCTCCCTTTCAGAGTGCTACCTTCCAGGGAGGGGCAGGATGTCAGCCTTTCTCATCCTACCCCCAGCTAACCATTGTTGATTCTAAAGTCCAAGCAATGTGGTTGAGGGGTGGGGACTCCTTTTATCTACCCAGTCCCTACTGGCGGCGTGAAGGCTCTACCCTGGGTGGAGTATTGCTGCGAATCCTAGAGGACTCCCTGATTGTCCTTGCAAAGCAATCGTGACTGTAAGGCAGTGGTTCTATGCCGGCAGAGGCAATTCAAGACCTGAGACCCAGACCTAGTGCTCAGCTCCTAGAGTGGCAGTGTCGCTCAGAGATAAGCACACCATTTCCCTGTCTCCAGAGCGAGGTATCAGGGGTTTGACCTGGGGGGAAAAACAGCCATAAAACAGGTAGCACCTAATGTACTGGCCAAGAAACTGATTCACTGGCAACAGAGTGAAAACAGTCAAGCCTACGGATGCTCTCAAAACAAGCAGAGGTCATAATGCAAGGCAACTGGAAGGAACTGGATAGATTTATTGACCATACACCCTCAACTGTAGGCTGACTAGTTTGCGGGAGAGAACTGGGGGAAAAGACAGCTAGGAGGAGCCCTCCTGGGATCAGAACAAATCTCAAAAATTGACCTCAGGAATTAGCCCAAAAAAGGTGTCTGAAATTGACTGGATTCATCTGCAGAGAAATTATGCTCCAGGGCACTGTTGAAAACAACCGAGCAATTAGCTGGCAACTAATGGCTGGGTCAGGTCAGAGAAAGAGACAGCCGAAGAAAACCCTACACAAAGTATTGTCATTCAAGGGTGACTGTGTGCACACCCAGGGCCGTGCTCCCCAAGGAGCAACATCAAAGGTGTACCATTTCAGGGTGGACTAGACTTCGTTAAAATAACGCAGCCATTTACCAAACAAATAAACAAACAAATAACAATAACAAGCCCTGGGGAGAAGAAAGAAGGACAGAGAGTTGCTACAATATATTATCTAAAATATCCAGTTTTCGACAAAACATGATAAGACACGCATGTAGACAGGAAAGTATGACTCATACACCGGGGGGGAAAAGAGCAGGCAACAGAATCTGCCTATGTGAGTGACTACATACTAAATTCAACAAAGACTTGAAAGTAGCTACTATGAATATGTCCCAAGAATGAAAGGAAACCATGATTAAAGAAGTAAAATTATGATGACAAACATCACATCACATCACATCAAACAGAGAATATCCACAAATAGGAAGTATAAAAAAGCATCCAATGTAAATTCTGGAGTTGAAAAGTATAATAACTGCAATGAAAATTCACTAGAGGGGCGCCTGGGTGGCACAGCGGTTAAGCGTCTGCCTTCGGCTCAGGGCGTGATCCTGGCGTTATGGGATCGAGCCCCACATCAGGCTCCTCTGCTATGAGCCTGCTTCTTCCTCTCCCACTCCCCCTGCTTGTGTTCCCTCTCTCGCTGGCTGTCTCTATCTCTGTCAAATAAATAAAATCTTTAAAAAAAAAAAGAAAATTCACTAGAATAGCTCAAGAAGAGATGTGAACTGTCAGAAGAATTAGTGAACTTGAAGATAGATCAACAGAGATTATACTATCAGAGGAACAGAGAGAAAAAAAGAATAAAGGGAAATGAATGGAACCTCAGAGAAAAGTGGGGTGCCACTCAGTGCACTAACAGATATATAATGAGAAGCAGGAAAGGAGTGAGAGAAAGGAGCAGGAAAAAAATTGAATAATGGCCCCAAACTGCCCAAATGTACTGAAATACATTCATCTACACATCTAGGAAGCTCAATGAGTTCCAAGTAAGACAAACACGAAGAGATCTACAAACAGATGCTTGATAGTAAAACTCTCAGAAGGCACATAAAAGGAAGAAAACCTTGAAAGAGAACAAGAGAAAAATGACTTGTCACTTACAAGGGAATCCAAATGAAATTAAAAGCGGAGTTCTCATCAGCAACAGTGGAGGCCAGAAGACAGGAGGACAGCATATTCAAAGTGCTCAAAGATAAATGAAAAATGCCAACCAAGAATCGTATATCCGGAAAAGCTATCTTTAAAAAATGAATGGAAGGGGGCACCTGGGTGGCTTAGTCATTTAAGCATCAGACTCTTGAGCTCGAGCCCCGTGTCAGGCTTGGCACTGGGCAGGAAGCTCGTTTGAGATTCTCTCTCTCCCTCTGCACCTCTCCCCCGAGCTCACACTCTCACTCTTTCTCAAAAATAAATAAATAATAAAAAATGAATGTGAAATAACATTTCTGATAAGCAAAAACTAGAGGTCATTGGTAGCAGTCTTGCCTAACAAGAAATACTAAACAAAGGAAGTTCCTCAGTCTGAAAGCTAGTGATTCCAAATGGTAATTTGAATCCACATGAAAAAAACAAACGGCAAAAGTAAAGGTGATTATGTAATTACAAAAGACAGTATAAATACTAATTTGTTTCTTTTTTCTCTTAAAAGATTTTAAAAGCAACTGTATAAAACAATACATATGTAGTGCATTGTTAGGCAAGTAATCGAGAAATGTAATATATTTGCACAAATGATGTGGATGACAGCAGAACTGTACTGGGCTAAAGAAATGATTCCAGTTAATAACTAAAATCTGAAGGAAAAATGAAGAAAACCAGAAATATAAATAAGGTTAATACAACAAAAGCTATAATATCTACTTGTGTTCTTTTCCTCTCTAGCTCTTTTAGAAGTCTTAAAATTATATAAACTAGGGGCACCTGGGTGGCACAGTGGTTAAGCGTCTGCCTTCAGCTCAGGGCGTGATCCCGGCATTGTGGGATTGAGCCCCACATCAGGCTCCTCTGCTATGAGCCTGCTTCTTCCTCTCCCACTCCCCCTGCTTGTGTTCCCTCTTTCGCTGGCTGTCTCTGTCAAATAAATAAATAAAATCTTTAAAAAAAATTATATAAACTAATATCTTTAATAACACACAGTTGAGTGTCAAACTTTTTTGAGTTTCTAACATTTTTAATATAATATGTCTGACAGCAATACCACAAGAAGGGAGAAAAGAGAATAGAACTATATAGGAGAAATATTTTTTGGGGGGAGGGGCAGAAGGAGAGAGAGAGAGAGTCTTTTTTTTTTAAGATTTTATTTATTTATTTGTCAGAGAGCGAGACCACAAGCAGGGGGACCAGCAGGCAGAGGGAGAAGAAGACTCCCCGCTGAGCAAGGAGCCTGATGTGGGACTCGATCCCAGGACCCCGGGATCATGACCTCAGCAGAAGGCAGACGCTCGACCTACTGAGCCACCCAGGCGTCTGGAGAGAAAGAATCTTAAGCAGGCTCCACGCCCAGCACAAAGCCCCACAGTGGGCTTGATCTCACAACCCTGAGATCATGACCTGATCCAAAATCAAGAATTGGACACTTAACCGGCTGAGCCACCCAGGCGCCCCAGGAGAAATATTTCTATATTTCACTAGCATTAAATTAATGTAAGTCTAAAGCTGATCATATTAAGAGGTACGTGCTAATCCCTAGAGTAACCGCTAAGGAAAAAACTCAAAAAATGCCAAAATTCATTTACGTAAAGTGTTACATTCAAAATATTTACTTAGTGCAAAAAAAAACAGCAAATGAAAGAAAGAGAAATAAAAAAGATATGAGACATACAGAAAACAAAAAGTAAAACGGCAGATGTAAATTACACTATATCAAAAATAAGATTTTTGTATGGATCCAATATGTATGGATTAAACAATTCAATCCTGGGGCGCCTGGGTGGCTCAGTCGTTAGGTGTCTGCCTTCGGCCCAGGGCCTGATCCCAGGGTCCTGGGATCGAGCTCCATATTGGGCTCCCTGCTCTGCTGGGAGCCTGCTTCTCCCTCTCCCACTCCCCCTGCTTGTGTTCCCTCTCTGGCTGGCTGTGTCTCTCTCTGTCAAATAAATAAATAAAATCTTTAAAAAATAAAAAAAAAATAAACAATTCAATCAAAAGGCAGAGACTGTCATACTAGATTTTAAAAATCCAACTATATGCTGTCTATGGGAGACACTTTATTTTTTTTATTTTTTTAAAGATTTTATTTATTTATTTGACAGAGATAGAGACAGCCAGCGAGAGAGGGAACACAAGCAGGGGGAGTGGGAGAGGAAGAAGCAGGCTCACAGCAGAGGAGCCTGATGTGGGGCTCGATCCCGTAACACCGGGATCACGCCCTGAGCCGAAGGCAGACGCTTAACTGCTGTGCCACCCAGGCGCCCCTATGGGAAACACTTTAGATTCAAAGATACAAACAGACTGAAAGTAAAGGGATGGACAAAGATGTATCTTGCAAATAATCACCAGACAGCCAGAGTGACTACACTAATAGCAGACAAAATGGACATCAAAACAAAAAAAAATTACTAGAGATAAAGAAGATCATTTTATAATGATAAAATGACCAATCAATCAGGAAGATATAACAATTATAACCATATGTGCACTTAAAAACAAGAGTACCAAATACATGATTGCAAAAACTGACAGAAACGGTAAAAGAAACAGACAACTGAGCAATGACAGTTGGAGACTTCAATCCCTCTTTACACTGCTGGATAGAAAATCTAGGCGGAAGATCAATAGAAGACAAAATTTATAAACCAACTAAATGTCACAGACGTTTATACAGCACTCCAACCAAGAAGTGCAGAATATGCATTCTTCTCAAGTGCACGTGGAAAATTCTCCAGGGCAGTCACAAGGCTACACCATAAAACAAACATTCAAAAATGTAAAAGGATCACAGTGACAACGTATATTCTCCCAGCAAAATGGAATGAAATTAGAAATAAATAACAGAAAGAAATCTGGGGTCTTCACAAATACATGGAAAATAAACAACACACTCCTAAACAATCAATCAAAGAAGAAATCAGAAGGGAAATTAGAAATATTTTGAGATAAATGAAAATGAACATACAATATACCAAAACTTAGGAACGTACCTAAACCAGTGCTTAAGGGGAAATGTATAGCTATGAATGCCTTTATTAAAAAGAAAGAAAAATCTCCAATTAATAACCTAATTTTCACCTTAAAATATTAGAAAAAGAAGAGCAAATGAAACCCAGAGCAATGAGAAAGAAAATCATAAAGATCACAGCAGGATTTAATGAAATAAAGAACAGTAAAACAATAGAGAAAATCAATGAAACCAAGGTTGGTTCCTGAAAAAAATTTAACAAAATTGACAAAACTTCAGTAAATTGACCAAGAGAAGAAGAGAGAAAACTCAAGTTATTACAATCAGAAATGACAGGGGAGACATTCCTACTAACCTTACAGAAATAAAAAGGATTATAAAGTAATACTATAATACTATAATACATACAACTGTATGGAAATACATTAGATAAATGAAATGTACAAATTCCTAGAAATATACAAACTACCCAAAGTTGATTCAAGAAGAAATATAAAATTGGAATAGACCTATAACAAGTAAAGAGACTAAACCAGTAAACAAAACACTTCTCACAAAGAAAAGCCCAGGCCCGGATGGCTTCAATGGTTAATTCTACCAAACATTTAAAGAGTTAACACTGATTCTACATAATTTCTCACTGAATAGAAGAGAATGGGATACTTTCCAACTCACTTTACTGGCATAAGGAAAGAAAAATGTATCAGTGCAATAGAATCAATATTCCAGAAATATCCTTGACATTTAATGTCAACTGATTTTTGATAAAGGTACCAAGACAATTCAATGAGGAAAGAATAGTCCCTTCAACAAATGGTGCTGGGACGACTGGATGTGCACATGCAAAAGAATGAAGTTAAACCCCTACCTCATACCATATACAAAAATTAACTCAAAATGGATCAATGATCTCAATTTAAGAGCTAAATCCACAAGACCCTTTGAACAAAATATAGGTATAAATCTTCATGACCTTCAATTAGCAACAGTTTCTTAAATTTCTTAAATCCAAAGTATAAACAACAGAAGAAAAAATAGAAATTCTTCCTAAACATTTCCAAAAACTAGGAAAGGAGGGAAGACTTCCCCACTCATTCTATGAGGCCAATATTACCCTGATAACAAGATCTGATAAAGACAGGACCAAAAAAAAAACTACAGACCAGTATCTCTGATGAAAATGGATGCAAAAATCTTCAACAAAATATTAGCAAACCAAATCCAGCAACATATAATATGAATTATACACCAGGATCAAGTGGTATTTATCTCAGGAATGCAGTGTTGATTTAACATTCAAAAGTTAAGGAAATAGGGGCGCCTGGGTGGTTCAGCAGGTTAAGCATCTGCCTTCGGCTCAGGTCATGATCCCAGGGTCCTAGGATTGAGTTCCAAGTCTGGCTCCTTGCTCAGGAGGGAGCCTGCTTCTGCCTCTGCCTGCTAGTCCCCCTGCTTGTGCTCTCTCTCTCTGACAAATAAATAAAATCTTTAAAAAAAAAGTTAAGGAAACATACCATTACAAAAGAATGAAGAGTAAAAACCACATGGGTCATCTAAATAGACACATTAAAAGCATGTGACAAAATTCACCAGTTTCTTGATAAAAAACACTCAGTAATCCATGAAGAAGGGAATTTCCTCACGCTGATAAAAGGAGTCTATGAAAGACACACAGCTAATATCATAAATAACAACAAAAGACTAAATACATTTCCCCCCTGAAATAAGGAACAAGACAAGGATCCCCAGTCTCACCATTTATGTTCAATATTGTACTGGAGGTTCTAACCAGGGCAATTAGGCAAAGAAAAAAAAAAAGAAAGAAAAGATATTGAGGGGCGTCTGGGTGGCTCAGTCGGTTAAGTGTATGCCTTTGGCTCAGGTCACGATCCCAGGGTCCTGAGATCAAGCCCTGTTTCGGGGAATCCGTGCTCAGTGGGGAGTCTGCTTCTCCCTCTGCTCCTTCCCCTGCTCGTGGTCTCTCGCTCACTCTCTCTCTCTCTATTAAATAAATAAAATCTTTTTTAAAAAGAATGGAATATGAGAAGTAAAACTCTCTTCTCAGATGACATAATCTTTGATATAGAAAATTCTAAGGAATACGCTAAAAAACAATCCGAACCAATAAATAAGTTAAGTAGGATTACAGGACACAAGATCAATACACAAAAATTAATTGTAATTCTATATTTTTTTATTTTTTAAAGATTTTATTCATTCATTTGAGAGAGAGACAGAGAGAGCTCAAACAGGGGAAGCAGCAGAGGCAGAGGGAGAAGCAGGCTCCCCGCTGAGCTGGGAGCCTGATGTGGGGCTCCATCCCAGGACCCAGAGATCATGACCTAAGCTGAAAGCAGACGCTTAACCATCAGGTGCCCCTCTATAAATTTGTAATGAACAACCCAAAAATTAAATGAAGAAAACAATTCCCCACTGAAAATACTATTAAAAAGAATAAAATACTTACGAACAAATTTAATAAAAGCAGTTTAAAACTTATCCTTGGCAAACTACAAAATACTGTAAAAACCAAAATAAGATCTAAATAAATGGAAAAGCACCCCATGTGCATACATCACAAATTTAATATTGTTAACATGGCAATACTCCCTCAATGGATCTACAGATTCAATACAACCCCTACCAGAATCCCAGCTGACTTCTTTGTAGAAACTGATAAGCTGAGTCTAAATACTATATGGAATTGTCACAAAATCAGAACAGCCAAAACAATCTTGAAAAATAAAAAATTTGAGAGCCCTCACGCATTTGTATTTCCAAATATACTGTAATGCAATAATAAAGACATGTGGTGTTTCCCTAAGAACAGACATATACATCAATGGAACAGAAATGACTGTCCAGCAATAAACCCATATACCTGTGGTCAACTGATTTTTGACAATGGGTTCAAGGCCACTCAATATGAAAAGAATGACCTTTTTAGCAAATCATCCTGAAACAACTGAATATGCCAAAATATATATAAATAGGGGCACCTGGGTGGCTCAGTCCCTTAAGCATCTGCCTTCGGCTCAGGTCATGATCCCGGGGTCCTGGGATGGAGTCCCTGTGTTGGTCTCCCTGCTTAGCGGGGAGCCTGCTTCTCCCTCTCCCCTGCCCCTCCCCACCGCTAGTGCTCTCCCTCTCAAATAAATAAAATCTTTAAAAATATATATATATAAATATATACATTATTTGGACCCCCACTGTGCAACTTATACTAAAATTAATTGAAAATGAATTAAAGCATTAAATGCAAGCTAAAACTATAAACTCCTAGGACAAAATTTAGGGGTAAATTTTCATGACCTTGTATTAGGCAATGATTTCTAAGATATGACATAAAAACACAAGCAACAAAAGAAAAAATAATTAAATTGGACTTCATCAAAATTTTTAAAACCTATGCTACAAAGAACACTATTAAGAAAGTGAAAAGAAGGGCACCAGGGTGGCTCAGTCAGTGAAGTGTTGGCCTTTGGTCATGATCCCGGGGTCCTGGGATGGAACCCCTCCTCTGGCTCCCTGCTCAGCAGGGGAGTCTGCTTCTCCCTCTCCCTCTACTCGTGCTCTCTTTTTTTTTTAAGATTTTATTGTTATTTTTATTTATTGGACAGAGAGGCAGCAAGAGAGGGAACACAAGCAAGGGGAGTGTGAGAGGGAGAAGCAGGCTTCCCGCCGAGCAGGGAGCCCGATGCGGGGCTCGATCCCAGGACTCTGGGATCATGACCTGAGCTGAAGGCAGACGCTTAAAAGCTGAGCCACCCAGGTGCTCCTACTCGTGCTCTCTCATTCGCTCACTCTCTCTCAAATAAATAAAGTCTTTAAAAAAGCAAAGTGAAAAGACAAACCACAGAACATGAAAGAATACTTACAAGTCATGTATCTAGTAACAGATTTTTATCTAGGATATACAAAGATCATACACAACTCAATAATAAAAACATATATACTCCAATTTTAAAATAGGCAAAAAATCTAAATAGGCATTTCTCCAATGAAGATATACAAATGACCGATAAGCCCATGAAAAGATACTCAACAACATCAGTCTTTGAAGAAACACAAATCTCAATTAGATAGCACTTAACACCTACTAAGACGGCTAGAATAAAAATGTCAGATTCTTCTCAAGTGCACATGAGACAGTCTCTGGGATATAGACCATATGTTAGGCCACAAGTTAGTGCCAATATATTTTAAAAACATAGATATCATTCAAAGTACATACTCCAGCCACAATGGGATGAAGTTAGAAACAGAACAGAGGGAAAATTGGAAAACTGACAAATTTGTGAAAATTAACACCTCTTACACAACCAATGGATAAAGAAGAAATCACAAAGAAAATTAGAAAATACTTAGAGATAAATGAAAATGAAAACACAAAGGACCAAAGCATATGAGACACAACTGAATGCAGTACTAAGTAGGGGATTTACAGATAGCTGTAAGCACTTACATTAGTAAACAAAAAAGATCCCAAAACAATAACATAACTTTACAACTTAAGGAACTATTAAGAAAAGAAAAATACTAAGCCCAAAGCTAGCAGAAGGAAGGAAACAATAAAGAATAGGCAGAGATAAACAAAATAAAGACTAGAAAGACAATAGGGAAAATCAATGAAACCAAAAATTGTTTTTTTAAAAAGATCAATGAACTTGAGAAATCTTTAGCTAGATGAACTAAGAAAAAGAAAAAGAAGGCTCAATTTGTTAAAATTAAAAAAGACAAATAAAATAAGATGAAAATAGAGAGGGAGGCAAACCGTAAGAGAAACTGAACTCTAGGAAACAAACTGAGGGTTGCTGGAGGGGAGGTGGGTGGGGGGATGGGTAACTGGGTGATGGGAATTAAGAAGGGCACTTGATGGAATGAGCACTGGGTGTTCTTTGCAACTGACGAATCACTAAATTCTACCCCTGAGGGGCGCCTGGGTGGCACAGCGGTTAAGCGGTTAAGCGTCTGCCTTCGGCTCAGGGCGTGATCCCGGCATCGGGCTCTTCTGCTATGAGCCTGCTTCTTCCCCTCCCACTCCCCCTGCTTGTGTTCCCTCTCTAGCTGGCTGTCTCTATCTCTGTCAAGTAAATAAAAAATCTTTAAAAAAATAAATAAATAAATTCTACCCCTGAAACTAATACAGTATATGTTAACTACATTGAATTGAAATAAATAATTAAAAAACTAAAGTGGTGATATTACCAATGATTCTACATAAATAAAAAGAATTGAAAGACAACTATGAACAATTGTACATAAACAAATTGGCTAACCAAATGAAATGGATAAATTACCAGAAACACAAAACTTACCAAGACAAAATCATAATGAGATAGAAAAATCTGAATAGACCTGTAACCAGGAAGATTGAAGCAACGATCAAAAATCTCCTGAAAAAGAAAGGCCCTAAACCTGAAGCCTTCACTGGTGGATTCTACCAAACTTTTAGAGAAGAATTAATACCAATCATTCGTAAACTTTTCCAAAAAAAAAAAATAAAGGGGAGGAGACACTTCCTAACCCATTCTGAGGCCAATATTACCCTGATACCAAAGCCAGAAAAGACACTATAAGAAAATGACACACCAAAATCCCTTATAAACACCGATACAAAAAAAAACCTTAACAAAATATTAGCAAATTGAATTCAGCAGCATATTAAAAGGATTATACGCCATGACCATGTGATATTTGTTCCTGGAATGCAAGGATGTTTCAACATATGGAAACCAGTCAATGCAATATGCCACATTAACAGAATGAAGGAAAAAAAACACATTATCATCTCAAATGATGTGGAAAAGCATCTGACAGAATTCAATACCCTTTCATGATAAAAAACACTCAACAAAACAGGAACAGAAGGAAATTGCCTCCACATAATAAAAGCCATATATGAAACACCCAGAGGGAACTTTATACTCAATGGTGAAAGACTGAAAGATTTTCCTCTAAGGTCAGGTAGAAGGCAAGGTTTGCCGGCTTTGGCCATGCTATTCAACACAGTACTGCAAGTTCTAGCTAGAGCAATTAGGCAAAAAACAAAAGAAATAAAAGGGATTCAAACTGGAAAAGACGAAGTTAAATGATCTCGATAGGCAGATTATATGATCTAATATGTAGAAACCTTGAAGATTCCATTAAAAAACTGTTAAAATTCATAAATGAATTCAGCAAAGTATCAGGATACAAAATGAACATGCAAAAATCAGTTCCATTTCTATATACTAACAATGAACAATGCAAAATTCTGGAAGCTATGAATACAATTCCATTTACAATAGCACTAAAAAGAATAAAATACTTAGGAGTTAAGTAGGTGAAAGACTTGTACAATAAAAATTACAAAACATTGGTGAAAGAAATTAAAGAAGATATAAATAAAACACATCCCACGTTCATGGATTAGAAGACTTGATATTGTTAAAATGTCAATACTACCAAAAGTGATCTACAGATTCAATACAATCTCAATCAAAACCCCAATGATCCTTTTTTTTGCATTAATAGAAAAACCCAGGGGCGCCTGGGTGGCACAGCGGTTAAGCGCCTGCCTTCGGCTCAGGGCGTGATCCCGGCGTTATGGGATCGAGCCCCGCATGAGGCTCCTCCGCTATGAGCCTGCTTCTTCCTCTCCCACTCCCTCTGCTTGTGTTCCCTCTCTCTCTGGCTGTCTCTATCTCTGTCAAATAAATAAATAAAAAATCTTTAGAAAAACCCAGGGGCACCTGGCTGGCTCAGTCAGTTAAGCATCCAGCTCTTGATTTCAGATCAGGTCATGACCTCAGGGTTGTGAGATTGAGCCCCACAATTACAATTCTCTCTCTACCTCTCCCTCTGCTCCCAACTGTTGCTCACTCTCTCACTCTCTTAAAAAAAATTAATAAAAAAATCCACACCTAAAATTTATATGGAATCTCCAGGGATGCCCAAATAGAGAAAAAATCTTGGAAAGGAAGAACAAGCTAGAGGTCTCACACTTCCTGTTTTCAAAACTTACTAAAAAGTAACAGTAATAAAAATAGTTTGGGACTGGCATAAAGACAGGCATATAGACCAATGGAATAGAGAGCCCATAAATAAACCTTCATATATATGGTGAAATGATTGTTAACAATGATACCAAGATCATTCAACAGAGAAACAATACTCTTTTCAACATATGGCGCTGGAAAAACTGGATTATGCATGCGCAAATAAATGAAGTTAGAACCTTACATAACAGCACATGCAAAAATTAACACAAAATGGATCAAAGACCTAAAATTAGGACCTAAAATTATAAAAGTCTTAGAAGAAAACATAGAAGAAAAGCTTCCGGACATTAAATTCGGCAATGATTTCTTGGATGTGACGCCTAAAGTATTGGCAACAAAAGAAAAAAGTGGACACAGAGTACTTCACGAAAAATTTAAAAATTTATCCATCAAAAGCTTCCACAGAGTAAAAAGGCAACCCACAAATGGGAAAAAATTTGCCAATCCTACCTGATAAGGAATTAATATCCAGAATATATAGAGAACTCTAAAATGCAACAACAAAGAAAGCAACCTGATTTTGCAAAGTGCAAAGGATGTGAACAGACATTCTCCAAAGCAGATATCCAGATGGTCAATAAGCACACGTTCAATACCATGAATCACTTGGGAAATGCAAATCCAAACTGCCCTGAGATGCCACCTCACACCGATTAGGGATCTTACCATCACAAAACGGAAAGCAACAAGTGTTGGTGAGGATGTGGAGAAACTGGAAAAGTTATGCACCGTTGATGGGCATGTAAACTGGTGCAGCTGCTGTGGAAACCAGTGGGGCCGCTCCTCGAACAATTACACACAGAATTCCCATACGATTCAGCAATTCCACCTCTGATTATATGCCCAAAAGAAGCAAAAGCAGGGTCTCAAAAAGATATCTGCACAACCATGTTCATACAGGCGTTATTCACAACAGCTAAAACACAGAAGCAACCCAAGAATATGCTTGGAAAGGGATCAACAAAATGTGGGCTATACACACAGTGACGTATTAGTGACTCTTCACCCGCAGGAAAATACTGACACGTGCGACAACCTGGGTAGCCCTTAAGGACATTCTGCTAAGTGAAATAAACAACAGATGCTGTATGATTCCGTTTATACGAGGTACACAGAGGAGGTCAATTCAGAGAGACAGAAAGCCGAACGGTAGTCTCCAGGGGCTGGGGAGACGCAAAGCTATTGTTTAGATGAGTACAAAAAGAGTTATGGAAATGGATGGTAGGGATAGTTTCACTTTACGAATGTATTCAATACCATGAACTATAGATGTCAAAATGATGAAGATACTAAATCTTATGTTATGTGTATTTTCCAACAATAAAAAAAACTGAAAAGAGAAAAATAGGCTTCCTGAGCAGGGTCATTAGCCGAAGGGGTTTTGGATCCCACGTGATGTCCTGCGCTTTGTTTCTGGCCATTCCCAGAGCGGCATCCCTCCCACTCCTCCCGATCACAGAGCCCCGCTTCCATCCAGTACTCGGGGTTTCTAACCCAACCCCAAGCCCGGGGAGCTCTTGAGCTCTCAAAACACGAACCACAGAAAGGCAGGCAAGCCCTTGCCTTACCAGGGTCCAGGAAGGGCTGGCAATCCCCCGCAGCACCGTAGCCCAGCTCCGGCAGCCCCGCCTGGGGGATCCAGGCCTCTGCCACCAGGGCCTCCGGGGCAGGCGCCATCACCTGCAGGGCCGGCGACTCCAGGTGGATGTTGGGTGGCACGTGTGCCGGTCCCACTGGTGCCAGCTCCTCCAACAGCATTTCCTGCCGATCCATCTGGGGGAAATGGCACAACCCGTCACTCTCCAGTCTACACCGGCACCGCCCGGTGGCAGCAATGGGAGCCGCCCGCGTCATTGTAATTTTCCAGGACCCACATAAAAAAAGAAGACATGCGTGAATACACCCAACAGGGCTAAAATATCACACTGTCAGAACGTAATCAGTATGAACGAGTATCCACGAGACATTTCAGCCACTTGGTCTTCCGTACTCAGTCTTCTGAATGTGGTGAGCATTTTATACTTGGAGCACATCTCCGTTTGGACCAGCCGCGTTTCTAGTGCTCAAGAGCCACGCTTGGCTGGAGGCTACCACGCTGGGCAGTGCACGATGAGGCCACAGGCAGATCAAATTCTACAGAGCAAGACAAACCCAGGAGACAGAGAAAAGAAGGGAACACCATAAATTCATTCTATCCTTGGTGGGAGGGTGGCGGGAAACTCTGGAAGACTCTGGTTTGGGCAGGCTAACACCACAGCCTTATTGACACCGAATGCCGGGCCCCTGCGGCCCAACGGGAAGCCCTTTCTCCCATCTGCCGAAGGTTCCGCCCTGTGCCAGGTGCTTCTGGGCGTGGGGGCGGGGGGGGGCAGTGGCACTGCCACCGAAGGCTCATGTGGCACGAGGGCAGGGGGCTATCAGACCTCGGCAGGCGGAGACGGGAGTAGGGGTCATTCCCACTGCGGAACTGCTCCAGGTCCCCACCAGCTTTGGAGTGCCCCCCACAAACTTTCATCTAGGGAGAAAGAACCTGGCAAGAACCTCACCCTGTTGCTCATAGACACAAGATACTTCGGCACGATTTAGCACCACCTGAATCTCCTAGGAAAGCCCGACTCTGGAAATCAAGCAACCACTCTACCGCTTACTGTGCAGATCTCCTGACCCGTGTGGCCACTTTGGAAAATCACAGAGCAGCCGTGCCGCTGACTGTCGCCTTCACAGTGAGTCTCTGCACGGACACGAGCACATGACAACCTCGTGAGGTCTTCCAGTGCAGTCAGGCCCCAGCGTGTGTGTTCACACGCTCATTCGATGATGATGACAGACTACGCTCCCTTTCCTTCATATCCGTTCTGGGCTCCACTGGACTCGGNCTTACTATCAGGTATTTTTATTTTAAATGTATTTTATTTTATTTATTTTATTTATTTTTAAAGATTTTATTTATTTATTTGACAGAGATAGAGACAGCTAGCGAGAGAGGGAACACAAGCAGGGGGAGTGGGAGAGGAAGAAGCAGGCTCACAGCAGAGGAGCCTGATGTGGCTCGATCCCATAACGCCGGGATCACGCCCTGAGCCGAAGGCAGACGCTTAACCGCTGTGCCACCCAGGCGCCCCTTATAAAGAGCCAGATAATAAATAATTTACACTTTGTGGGACATGCTGGTCTACTGCCTACAGTTCTTGTATAAACAACCCTTTGAAAGGGTAATAACCAGGGATACCTGGGTGGCTCACTCCATTAAGCATCTGCCTTTGGCTCAGGTCATGATCCCGGGGTCCTGGGATCGAGTCTCACATCAGGTTCCTTGCTCAGCGGGGAGTTGGCTTCTCCCTCTGCCTGCCGCTCCCCCTGCTTGTGCTCTCTCTCTCACTGATAAGTAAATAAATAAAATCTTTCAAAAAAATAGAAATAAAAAGGTAATAACCATGATTAGCTCACGGGCAGCAGAAAACAGGCCACGAGGTGCATCTGGCCCACAGACAACAGAGCACTTCTTAATAGTAATGTTTCCGGTTTTGTGTATGTAAGTAGGTTAGGTTATACGTAAATTTCATTTCAGGCCAGGAGAAGAAGCAGTACCAAATATTTGCTACAGAACAGGAGTTGGGTTTAATAGCTGAGACTCCCTGAGTCCTATACGCTAATTCCAGCAGAAGGGAAAACTGAAAATTACTTCAGGGAAAGCATGGAGCTCAAAACGCAATGTCTGATCTAGTATCAGATGTCTCTGCCACTTCTATTTGTCTGATTACCAAGATCCCAGACTCTTTCCTCACCTGCTGCTCTGGTATGTCAAGTTCCCTCTGTAAGTCTTCTATCAGCGACACGACTCTCTCTCTGTTCTCTGGGCAGTGTTCCCTCACCCAGGTCTCTATCTCTGTGGGCAGAATGGTTAGGAACTGCTCCAACACCAGCAGCTCCAGGATCTGTTCCTTAGAACGCATCTTTGGCTTCAGCCATTGACAGCAGAGCTCCCAGAGTTTGTTGAAGGCTTCGTGAGGCCCGGCTGCTTCCTTGTACTGGAACTGCCTGAAGCGCTGGCGGAAAACTTCACAGTCGGCGTCATAGTCTTGAAACACGGAGCCCTGATTCAACGAGGCCTGGATTGCACAGCCCAGGGCCACCGCCATCGCCCCGCTCTGGCTGTCTGCAATTTCTCTGGGGCCTGAAGTCTCAGATTCCAATCTGGTTCTCTGTGTAGGCGTGAAGGGGGAGCCACCCACAGCTGAGGACAGGACAAAAGCAGAGAGGAAGAACAGCAGTGGTTACCCCAGGCCATACTCACTTCCCTTAACTGGCTTACTTTCTACCAAGCCCTAGAGCAGCAGACCTTAATCTTTGTTGGTGATTTTGAGAATCTACTGAATCACTGTGATCATGGAATCACTTCCTAGAAAAATACACAGGCACATCTAATTCTGCATCCATTTTCCAAAAATTTACAAACTGGTCTAGAGCATTCACGGCCCCTCTAGAACTCTGCTACCCAATATGGTGGCCACAAGTTCCATGTGGCCATTTTAGTTTAAATTCACTGAAATTGCACATTCAGGTTCTCATTCAAAGTAGCCACATTTCAAGTGCTCCAGAGATATCACTGTAGAAAGTTCTATTGGACAGCTCGGCTCTAGAATTCCAATGATCCAAGGCTAAGAACCTCTTCCTGTAAATGAACCACAATAGATGTGCTGGGCTGTAACCCCACTCCCAGTCTAATACAACCTGTCTTCTGTCTCTGAATATACACAGGCCACAAAAGAAATGGGGCAGTACTGATGAACAACCCTGAAAGTCCATGTGCCTTTCAGTGACCCATGGTCACTGTCAATCACCGGGATCTTAGCTACACCCTTGCCTCCACAGGTTGCGAATCCACAACCCTTCGTTCCTCTCCACTCAGCGCTCGTGCACTCCAGCCAACATCAGCCTGACCCCTGTCCTGCGGTGTCATGCCAAGTGGCTCTCTCCTGGGAAAGATACACTGCCCCATGCAGGGTGCCAGCCATCTGGTCTGCACGAGGAACGAAGGACACTAATTACGTTCCTCATGCCATGTCCACGTGCTGTTCGAAGTCTCCTGCATATATCAGGTCACATGGGCCTCGCCCAGAGCTAGGAGGTGGGAACTAGTATGATGCCCTGAATACAGATGAGGGGACTGAAGTTTGTAGCTCAGGAGGATTGAATAACTTGTCCCAGGTCACACAGTCAATGCCAGACGGAAATGGTGAGAAGGTTAGAAAGAACAGACCTCTGCAATGCTCATGTCTAATATCATCCAAATGTTCTTAGTGCAATGTCTGAGGTCACAGACGTGGGCACACGCAGATTTCAACACCAGTACCCACGCTATGCTACGGATCCTCTCTCTGTATTAGCCAAGATGCCTCATGTATCTGTCCTCCTCCCTGGAGTGGCACAATAAATAAATAAATCCTTTATCTTGATGCTAACCTGAACTTTAGCAGCAGACCCATCCCCGTATGATAACCTGCTCACTTTGTGACCCTGACACCCAGCGCATCTGTCTGTAACATGAAAATAATCGTAGCATCGATATAAAATTCCCTGTGGTGGATCCAACTGCGTGGAAGCGAGCGGCAGCGTGCCTGGCCTGGCACACAGGAAGCGCTCAAGCAAGGTTATTGCCCCCCCCCGACTCATTCCTAGAAAGCTTCCACGTCCCCAGCCTAGGCACCGAACCCTCCTCGCTGGAAGGCATCCAGGAACCCACAGGCTAGGGCTGTGGACCCGCCCTGACCATGCTCAGCCTTGCAGCCCGCCGCCCTCCCCAGATGGGCCCGAACCCTCCACCACGTCCAGCAGGGCCCCGATTGTCCCGCCGTCCCTCCATCCGCCCTTCCGCAGGCAAACCTCACTGCACCCCAGGACTCACGGCTTCTCCCCAAACCGGCACGAGCGAGCCCGCGCTCACACGGCCCACGGATAAAGAGGGTGTGTGCAAAGCGAGCACTCGGGGAAAGGCGAGGGGGGGGACACGTCGCGGGAACTTCTAAAAGCCAGTTACAAATCGGCTGCCCCGGGCGCGGGCACGGCCCCAGCGCGCTCCCCACAGGATGTCCCTGCGCCCCGACGGGTGCTCCCGATCCCGAACAACCCTGGGAAGGCCCGGCCGGGTTGCAAGGAGCGGCGGCGGGGACCCGGGCCGGACAGGGGCCCGCCGCCGGTCGCTCGTCCACGCGCCCGCCGCCGGGTCAGGGTTGGCGGTAGCCAGTTGGCGTAGCCCTAGCGGGAAGGGAGCCCCGCCGCCCGAGCCCGCGCCCCAGGGACGGCCACGCCCTCTGGCCGCTCAGGGACTCACCGCCTCGGCGCCCACGGCTCTCCCAGGCTCCCCGGGGAAGCTGCCAGGGCGCAGGCGCAAGCCCGCCCTGCGGACTACACTTCCCGGCAGGCCCCGAGACACCCGCCCTGCCGTCTGGGTCCGTGAGCATGCTGACGTGGGAGGGACCGCCACTTCCTTGGCCTCCTAGGGGCCTCCTGCCGCTTTGGAAGCGTTCCCGTTTCCGGTCTTAAGCGCCTCCAAGGAGGCCAGGGGCTTGGGTGGGACGTCCCCGGTTCCTGATCCTAGCAAGGGCTTCTCTTCCATCCCCCCCAGAGAAACCCGAGTGGTGGAGACCTCCTTTAACTCTTTTATGCCTGGGTCACTGATTCTCAAACCTCTCAGTGCAGGAAGAATTTCTTGGGAAGCCCTGGTAAAACTCCAGATTTCTGGGCCCCTTCCCGACACCCCGACGCACCGCATCTCGCATGAACTGGAGAATTTGCATTTTATTTATTTATTTTTAAGATTTTGTTTATTTCTAAGAGACAAAGCACGAGCACAAGCAGGAGGGAGGGGCAGAAGGAGAGGGAGAAGCAGACTCCCCGCTGAGCAGGGAGCCCCATGGGGCTCCAACCCAGGACCCTGGGATTATGACCTGAGCCACCCAGGCCCCCCGAGAATTCGCATTTTATTTTATTTTATTTCTTTGAGAGAGAGCAGAGTGAGAGAACACAAGGGACAGGCAGAGAGAGAGGGAGAAGCAGATTCCCCACCCAGCAGGGAGCCCCTCCCAGAACTCAAACCCTGGACCTCAGGACCACGACCGCCTCCCAAGGCAGACGCTTAACCGACTGAGCCACCCAGACGGCCCGAAAACTCGCAATTTAATAAGCTTTCCTGGGCTTATGCCTCTGGTCTTGTTCTCGCGGGTCACGTTGGCCTTGAGCTACCTTTCTAGTGTCCTCTCTTGAAGACCAGAGCTTCGACCCCGCTACCCAGACCGCTCCTCTCCAATCTCTGCCGCCAGAGTGCTCCTGGGTGTTTGGGTTCCTCCCGAGGCCCGCCTCGTCTTCCAATCGGCCCGGCCGCTGGGGTCACATTTTCCCTCCTGGGTGAGTTGGCGCGAGGCCAGAGACGATACTGTCACTGAGGAGACGTCGTCCTCACATTGGTCCCCAGCTGGTGCCATTGGTGTTGGGCCTCCCCACACTGGGCGGAAGCGGGTCGAGGGGGCAGGCGCCTCACCGCCCCGAACCCACAGAGGCCACGGCCCTGGAGGCAGCTCCGCCAGGGCTGGGGATGGACTGAGGCGCTGGGACTGGGAGCCCGGGGCACGCTGATCCTGCTGTTCATTTTCTCCGGGCACGCCTGGCGCCTTCGACGGCGGTCACAGCTGGTTTTGGGGGTCAGGAGGTCTAGGAACCTGACCCTGGCGTCTGGCCCAGGCTCCCAGGAGCGAAAAGCCTCCTGATTGAGACACCCCAGGAGTTACTGCNCTGCGCCTGCCGCCCGCCCCTGCCCCCCCCCCCCCCAGGGCGCAGCCTGGTGGCCTCCTGGTGGCGCCTGTGGCTTCTGTCGCTGAGTCCCTGGAAACCATCAGGCGGCTCCTGGAGCTTTGCCACCGCTGGGCGGCTTGGACCTGAGATGTGCGCCCTGGAGCAGGTCCTAGAGGCTGTTGGTGTCCGAGCAGGTGCTGGCCCTCCTGTCCCAGGAGAGCCACAGCGGGGTGCCGAAGCTGCTGTGCCTCTTGCAGC